>NC_053490.1:26466343-26766343 GCF_905171775.1 Rana temporaria | reverse complement strand
GTGACAGGTACTTTTTTAAATGGGGTCTATTAGACCCTAGATCTTTCCTCTGCCCTCAAAGCATCTGACCACACCAAGATCGGTGTGATAAAATGCTGTCCCATATTCTCAATGGCGCCGTTTATATCTGGGGGGGGGGACATTCCCTCCCACTGAATGTAAAAGCAGTCTAGAGGCTAATTAGCCGCTAGGACTGCTTTTACATGAAAGCCGACCGCTGGCTGAAAAGAATGATACCAAGATGATGCCTAAACCCGCAGGCATCATTCTGGTATAACCATTCAAAGTCCAGCAACATACCAGTACGTTGATGGTTCTTGTTGGACATGTATTGTAATCTTTTTTTTTTTTTCATGCAGCCTGTTGGCTGAACAAAAAAAAGATTGATCTGTGGGTATGCCCACCATTAGAATACCTCCCTTCATCCACCCACTTCTAATGATGGGCATACATGCACCATTTATATATGCCGAAGCATGGGGGGCATCCTCCCGCAAAAAAGTTATGCCGCGTACGGTCGGACTTTTCTATGCCGCGTACACACGGTCGGACTTTTCTATGCCGTGTACACATGGTCAGACTTTTCCACAGGAAAGCCTCCGTAGGAATGTCAACCGTATGTACGCGGCATTAGGAGCAAAATCGCTCCTCCGCCCCTAATGCCCCCATGCTCCGGCATATATGCTCTTTTTTGAACTGTAGTGGTGAAATCACCTCCTACAGCATTGGAGTCGCGGCTTTATATATCGTGGGAGCAAACGCTGTTGCTGTCACGCTAAATAAATCCGCACTGCAACTGAATGGCATACCTGCTAAGCAAATGATGGTTAACATTAAAACAAAGTAACATTCCAGTATAACAGTAAGATCATACCATACCTGCAAAGCAAATACCTATAAAAAAACATAGTAAAAAATAAAACATTTTTTAACGCAACCTGTGCCTAAAATATATATATGCCGAAGCATAGGGGCATCCTCCCGCAAAAAAGTTATGCCGCGTACGGTCGGACTATTCTATGCCGCGTACACACGGTCGGACTTTTCTATGCCGTGTACACATGGTCAGACTTTTCCACGGGAAAGCCTCCGTAGGAATGTCAACCGTATGTACGCGGCATTAGGAGCAAAATCGCTCCTCCGCCCCTGCTGTCCCCATGCTTCGGCATATATGCTCTTTTTTTTAACTGTGGTGGTGAAATCACCTCCTACAGCACTGGAGTCGCGGCTTTATATATCGTGGGAGCAAACGCTGTTGCTGTCAAGATAAATAAGTCCGCGCAACAGCTGAATGGCGTACCTGAAAACAGTAAAATAAATTACATACCTGAAAAGCAAGCATGAAAAAACATAACAACAATAAAACTTTGCAGAATAGAATACAGTAAAAAAGAGCAGAACAATAGAGAGAGAATAGAGAGGGAGAGAACAATAAAACGACAACTATTTTTGGTTTTTTTATTTTATATTTTTTTGTGTGTTTTTATTTTTTACTTTTTTTTTTTTTTTTTTAACACTTTTTTTTGTAACTGTGAACTGTAACTTCAACTTTTCGGTTCCAGGTTTGGGTCTCTCAAAATGCGATGGCATCTTGGGAGACCCTGTGTGAGTGTGCCTAGCCTGTGAAATGTTTCACCCTACACTAATAATTAACTCGTGTGTGGAAGCGTTCAAAACATTCACCAATACAAAGACCAGGATTGGCAGGACATTTGGGACAAAAATAACGGGTGTCACGCCTAAATCCGCGCTTGGTACAGACACGACATTTTCTTTGGGGGGCTCGTTGGGTAGGGGTACTCGGGAGGACATAAGAAAAATGCCTCTAATGCAGTCGGCTTACTGCATTTGGTAGGGGCTGGTGAGGTACAGTACCGCCTGGATACAGGAGTTCTGTGATGATATCCCTCTGGAATTGAAGGAAGGATTCATTCCGTCCTGAAGCTCTGTATACGACATGAGCATTCAGTAGAGCCAATTGAAATAAATGTAGAGACACTTTTTTGTACCAGCGTCTCGTCTTACGGGCAATATGATACGGCGCCATTAACTGGTCGTTGAGGTCCACCCCTCCCATATTAAGGTTATATTCGTGGACACAGAGGGGTTTCTCCACAACACCAGTCGCCGTATGAATTTGGACTGTCGTGTCTGCGTGAAGGGTGGTAAGAACGAAAACATTCCTATTGTCCCGCCACTTCACAGCGAGCAAATTTTTACATCTGCAGCAGGCTCTCGCCCCCGGCCTAATACGGGCATCTACAAGCCGCTGGGGGAAGCCCCGGCGATTAGGTCGCACGGTGCCACATGCTCCAATCTGTTGATCAAATAAGTGGCTAAAAAGTGGCACGCTGCTGTAAAAATTGTCCACATACAAATGGTACCCCTTTCCGAATAAGGGTGACACCAAGTCCCAAACAATCTTGCCAGCGCTCCCCATGTAATCTGGGCATCCTTCCGGCTCTACCTGACTATCTTTTCCCTCGTAAACCCTAAAGCTCCATGTGTAGCCTGTGGCCCTGTCACAGAGCTTATAGAGCTTGACCCCGTATCTGGCACGCTTGCTGGGAAGGTACTGTTTGAAAGACAAGCGGCCAGCAAATTTAATCAGGGACTCATCAACGCATACAACCTGCTGGGGATTAAACAAGGCTGCAAAACGTTCGTTGAAATGGTTTACGAGGGGCCGAATTTTGTAGAGCCGGTCAAATTCAGGGTCTCCACGTGGACGACAAAGTGCATTGTCACTGAAATGCAGGAACCGCAGGATCGCCTCGTATCGTTTCCTGGCCATGTGAGCAGAGAAAACGGGCATATGGTCGATGGGATGTGTGGACCAATACATCCGCAATGACGGAAATTTGTGTATGCCCATGTTGAGGGTAAGGCCCAGAAAGGTCTTAAATTCGGAAACCTCGAGAGGTTTCCATTCTTTGGCAAGGCGAGACTGGGGGTTAGCGGCGATGTAGGTACCAGCATATAAATTAGTCTGGTCCACAATAGATCTATAGAGATCTTCCGTGAAATACAGCGAATAAAAATCAAGTGACGTAAAGTTCGCTGTATCCACCTGAATACCGGGTTGGCCAGTGAATGGGGGAAGTACAGGTGCTGTAGAAGTGGTGGGGACCCAATCAGGATAGGCAAATTCTACAGGAAGGGCACTATGGGCACGACGGGCCTGTCTCTGTCTTCTTCTTGGTGGCAGCGGGACACTACTTGTGCTTGCCACATCGCCAGCTTGAACTGCACTTATGGGACTCGCCACGTCACCAAGTGTTACTGCAGTGCTGGATAAACGACCAGGGTGTACTAGGCCGCTGGTGCTTGCCAATTCACCAGAAGGAATAGCGGCGCTAGTACTGGATCTCTGCTCCATACGAGGGTCCTGCGGTTCTTGCTGCTCAACAACATCAGAATGGGATCGGGTACGCCTGGCCTTAGCAGGGACCTCAACTTCGTCGTGCGAGCTATCTGACATGGAGCCGCTGTCGTAAATGGGTTCATATTCTGAGCCAGAATCTGTCAGATGCGTGACCTCCTCCTCTTCACTATCTGACATGCACATGAACTCCAAGGCCTGCTTATCATTGTACCTTCGGTTTGCCATTTTGGACTCTAAATTTAGTGGTACAATGGTAAGGATTCACAGGTAAAAAAAGCACCTGACTATAGAAAAGCAAATGTAGAAAACGCTTCAAAAAAAACTGTAAGCGATCGCAGGGATCAGGCCTGTCTCTGCGAACGCTGCAGTTATGTGTCTTGTGTTTTGTAAGTGACAGTGATCGATCGATACTGCACTTGGGTGGGTTGGGCTGGGCAGAGGGGGAAAACGCAGGTGCTAGCGGGTATCTGGGCTGATTCCGCTAACAATGCGTTTTTGGGTACCCTAAACTGCTGGGTACGCTAGTATAGATCTGATCAGATCAGGTATCGATCCGTTCAGATCCTATACCACTAAGGGGGGTGTATGCTTAGCGAGTGGGTGTAAGCGGTACTGGCTCTAACCTAACGCTGCCTGGGGCGACGCAGACCCTGACTGGCGCTAAAATTAAATTTATATCACCCGCCGGGTGATCAGGGGGTTAAACCTATTGGGTTATATACGGCGGGTGCTCTGATGCTATAAACAGCAAACTAACCAACCAGCGTCAACCGTAACACTTATACGGTGATCACTGGTGAAAGGGTTAACTAGGGGGCAATCAGGGGGTTAAAACCTTTATTCGGTAATATATGGGGGTACCTAACGCTTTCTAAAAACCTGGTGGCGAACCTAAAATAACTAAATAACTAACTGGCTAACCACGTCACCAGTGACACTTATACAGTGATCAGTGGTGAAAGGGTTAACTCTAGGGGCAATCAGGGGTTAAAACCTTTATTTATGGGGGTACCTAACGCTATATAAACCTGGCGGCGAACCTAAAAAAAAACTAACTGCCTAGCGGCAACAGTGACACTATTACAGCGATCAGAAACCGATCGCTTAGTGACACTGGCAATAGGGGTGAAAGGGTTAACTCTAGGGGCAATCAGGGGTTAAACCTTTATTGGGGGGGGTAGGGGGCTACCCTGGACCTAAAGGGGCCTAAACCTAACTGCCCTGACACTTTTTTCTGTCACACTGACACTAAAAGCAGTGATCAGAAAATAAATGATCACTGCAATCAGTGACACTGTGACAGGGGGTGATCTGGGGGTGCTGGGGGGGTGATCGGGGGGGGGGTTATGTACCTATGTGTGCTGTGTCAGTGTGCTGTTGGTGCAACTCACAGTACTGACGTCTTCTCTCCTCTGGAACCGGACGAAAAGACCGCCAGAGGGGAGAAAACGTCACTTCCTCCCTGCCTGTGTTTACAGTTACACAGGCAGGGAGGGCTCAGGTGGAAGCTCATTCGTGGAGGGAGATCGAGAGGGGACGGCTGGAAACCAATAGCCGCCCCCTCCTCCCGGACCTCCCGTACACCGTTCCCGGCCCTCGCATGTACCGGAGGGGGTCCCGATCGGACCCCCGAACCCGGGTAAGGCGGGGACGTACCTGTACGCCCATGTGCCTGTACGTGCCATATTGTGGACGTATATGTACATGCGGGGGTCGGGAACTGGTTAAAGATATGGCTCCTGCTGGTTGTAATAGGTGGAGTTCAGGATGACTGGCGCTCAGATTGTAGTGTGTCAGAACTATACAGGCACCATTGGGTGGAAAATCATCTGCCCAGTGGTGCTTGCTCTTACAACTGGCTATACCCATTGCCAAACACACCCATTGCCTGTGCCAGATACACCACTGGAGAGCATGAATCTACCTAGTGGAGACACAGACAGCAATAAAAGCCTGATAGCAGTTCTAACCCTTTACTATTTAGATACTATTATGTGCTAAATGACCTCTGACATCCTTCAAAAGCTAACAATGGGCCCATGATTGGAGAGGAATTATTTGATTCATCAGATTTCTCTGCAGTATTGAGCTGTATATACATTTAAAACTTGACTATAAATTGATGTAGGAAAATATGTAATGTTCTGTATTCACAGATGGTATGGCAAAGGTGGCACCCAGGAGACTGGTGTATTCCTTTTACTTGTAAAATCACTGAGCTTTAAATAAAAATAATAACAGATGGTTAGTTCTTTTATGATAATTTCCTGTTTAAATTAACAGTGTTTCACTTAGGATTTTGTTTTGAATTGTTTTCCAAGAAATGTACAGTGCCTCGAAAAAGTATTCATCCCCCTTGAAATTTTCCAAATATTTTTCATGTTACAACCAAAAAAGTAAATGTATTTTATTGGGATTTTATGTGATAGACCAACACAAAGTGGCACATAATTGTAAAGTGGAAGGAAAATGATAAATGGTTTTAACCACTTCAATACCGGGCTTATATACCCACCTCCATACCGGGCCTATTCTGGAACTTCGCTCCTACATGTACAAATCATCATTCTTTTGCTAGAAAATTACTCAGAACCCCCAAACATTATATATGGGGTTTTTTTAGCAGACACCCTAGGGTATAAAATGGCAGTCATTGCAACTTTTTATCTTCCACGGTATTTGAGCAATAATTTTTCAAAGGCTTTTTTTTTGTAAAAAAAAATGGTTTCATGAATTAAAAAATAACAAAACAGTAAAGTTAGCCCAATTTTTTTGCAAAATATGAAATATGATGTTACGCCGAGTAAATGGATACCTAACATGTCATGCTTTAAAATTGCGCACACTCATGGAATGGCGCCAAACTTCGTTACTTAAAAATCTCCATAGGCGACGCTTTAACATTTTTACAGGTTACCAGTTTAGAGTTACAGAGGAGGTCTACTGCTAGAATGATTGCACACGTTCTAACGCACGTGGCGACACCTCACATGTGTGGTTTGAACGACGTTTACATACGTGGGCGGGACTTACGTGTGCGTTCGCTTCTGGGCGCGAGCTAACGGGGACAGGGGCGTTTACATTTTTTTTTCTTTTTTTTACTTATTTATTTATTTTTTACACCTTTTAAAAAAAAAAAAAAAATTTCGATCGCTTTTATTCCTATTACAAGGAATGTAAACATCCCTGTAATAGGAATAGTGTGTGACAGGTCCTCTTTAAGGAGAGACGTGGGGTCAATAAGACCCCACATGTCTCCTCCAGGCTGGAAAGAATGAGATCGTGAAAAAAAATTCACAGATCTCATTCTCACTAGCTGCAATTGCGGGTACCTGGGCGTGAAGTCATCACATCGCGCCCGAGCCTCCGACGGTCATAGAGATGACTGGTGACCATCTGGTCACCAGTCATCTCTATGCTTCACATCCGATGGACGGCGATCATCTCTCCAGGCCCCCGATGGCACGTGAGAGCCCGGAGAAGCACCGGATGGTGGCAGGGAGGGGGGATGTCCTGTCCTGCCGCCTATAAGAACGAGCAAGCAGCGGAACCGCCGCTATGATCATTCTTATGGTGCGCAGGATCGCCGCCGGAAGAAAATTATATCTGAATGATGCCTCTAGGTGCAGCCATCATTCAGATATCCCCGCACAAAGTACAGGACGTCATATGACGTCCACCCGGGATAAGAGATCCCCTTTTTGGACGTCATATGATGGGGTGCGGTTTTGAAGTGGTTACATTTCTTTTTACAAATAAATATCTGAAAAGTTGGGCATGCATTTATATTTAACCCCCTTTACTCTGATACCCCTAACTAATATATGGTGGAACTAATTGCCTTCAGAAGTCAACTAATTAGTAAATAGTGTAATTTAATCTCAGTTTAAATACAGTTGTTCTGTGAAGCCCTCAGAGGTTTGTTAGAAAACCTTAGTGAACAAACAGCATCATGAAGGCCAAGGAACACACCAGATAGGTCAGGGATAAAGTCAGGAGAAGTTTAATGCATGGGTGAGGTTATAAAAAATGTTCCCAAGCTTTGAACATCTCACAGAGCACTGTTCAATTCATCATCTGAAAATGGAAAGAGTATGGCAAACCTACCAAGACATGGCCGTCCACCTAAACTGACAGGCCGGGCAAGGAGAGCATTAATCAGAGAATCAGCCAAGAGGCCCATGGTAACTCTGGAGATCCATAGCTCAGAGGGGAGAATCTGTTCACAGGACAATTATTAGTCGTGCACTCCACAAATCTGGGCTTTATGGAAGATTGGCAAGAAGAAAGTCATTGTTGAAAGAAAGTCATAAGAAGTCCTGTTTGCAGTTTGTGAGAAGCCATGTGGGGGACACAGAAAACTCATGGAAGAAGGTACTCTGGTCAGACGAGACCAAAATTGAACTTTTTGGCATAAAATCAAAACGCTATGTGTGGCGGAAAACTAACACTGCACATCACCCTGAACACACCATCCTCACCGTGAAACATGGTGGTGGCAGCATCATGTTGTGGGGATGCTTTTCTTCAGCAGGGACAGGGAAGCTGGTCAGAGTTGATAGGAAAAAAACTTGTTAGAAGTCTGCAGTAGACTTGAGACTGGGGCAAAGGTTCACCTTCCAGATGGACAACGACCCTAAACATACAGCCAGAGCTACAATGGAATGGTTTAGATCAAAGCATATTCATGTGTTAGAATGGCCCAGTCACAGTCCAGACCTAAATCTCATTGAAAATCTGTGGCAAGACTTGAACATTGCTGTTCACAGACACTCTCCATACAATCTGACAGAGCTTGAGCTATTTTGCAAAGAAGAATGGGAAAATATTTTACTTTTCTAGATGTGCAAAGCTGGTAGAGACATCCCCAACAAAAACTAGCAACTGTATTTGCAGCGAAAGGTGGTTCTAAAAAGTATTGACTGAATACAAATGCACGCCACAATTTTCACATATTTATTTGAAAACAAATTGGAAAACCATTTATCATTTTCCTTCCACTTTACAATTATGTGCCACTTTGTGTTGGTCTATCACATAAAATCCCAATAAAATACATTTAAAGCGGATGTTCCGCCCAAAAAAAATATTAAAAGCCAGCAGCTACAAATACTGCAGCTGCTGACTTTTAATATAAGGACACTTACCTGTCTTGGAGTCCAGCGGCGTCCGCAGCAGATGACGAGTGATCGCTCGTCACCCTGCTGCTCCCCCCTCCATCCACGCTGAGGGAACCAGGAAGTGAAGCGCTGCGGCTTCACTGCCCGGTTCCCTACGGCGCATGCGCGAGTCGCGCCGCGCCCGCCGATTGGCTCCCGCTGTGTGCTGGGAGCTGAGTGTTCCCAGCACACAATGGGGGGGGCGACTGGATGTGACGCAATGCCCGTCTTTTGCCCGTGAATGCCGGGCCCGAAGTGGGTGCAAATACCTGTCTTTAAACAGGTATCTGCACCCCCCTCCCCCCTGAAAGGTGTCAAATGTGACACTGGAGGGGGGAGGGTTCCGATCAGCGGGACTTCACTTTAGGGTGGAGAACCGCTTTAAGGTTGTAACATATTCAAGGGGTATGAATACTCTTTCAAGGCACTGTAAATAACAATTGTCTCTTTGTAAAAACACGTTGGAGTTGATTTATTAACCACTTTCCGACCATAGTGAGCTATGACTAAGCACTAAGGAAGTGTTAAATGCATTAGCTGTTGATGGTGTTAGGCCCCGTACACACGACCAGTTTCCTCGGCAGAATTCAGCTTCCGACCGAGTTTCTGGCTGAATTCTGCCGAGGAAACTGGTCGTGTGTACACTTTCGGCCGAGGAAGCCGACGAGGAGCTCGACGAGGAAATAGAGAACATGTTCTCTATTTCCTTGTTGCTCTATGGGAGCTCTCGTCCCGCCGAGCTCCTCGGCGGCTTCAGTGCTGAACTGGCCGAGGAACTCGATGTGTTTGGCACGTCGAGTTCCTCGGCCGTGTGTACGGGGCCTTCCCTTCTATTTGTGTTTTTGGACATGTTTTTACAGACTTGCTGAAAATGTGGAAAATTTCAAGGGGTATGAATACTTTTTCAAGGCACTGCAAAAACTCATTTTTTTTTTATAATTTCTAAATGTAGAAATGTAGACCTCCAATTATGACTTTAAATTAGAACTGTAGCTAGACTATGGACCAATACACACGATAGAATCCATCCGCAGATAAATCCCAGCAAATGGGTTTCTGCGGATAGATCCTATGGTGTGTACACGCCAGCGGATCTTTTTCCGCGGAGAAATCTCCTCTGGGATGGATTTCAGCAGATCGAATATTTGCTGTGCTGCACAACAAATCCATCTGCTGGAATCCATTCCAACGGATGGATCCGCTCGTCTGTACAGACTTACCAGATCCATTCGTCCAAAGGGATTCCCCGCACGCGTCGTAATGATTTGACGCATGCGTGGAATTCCTTATATGACAGCGTCGCGCCCGTCGCCGCGTCATAATCGCGGCGACGGCGCGACACGTCATCGGCAGAGGATTTCCGCGGGGATTTCAATGCGATGGTGTGTACACTCCATCGCATAGAAATCTGCGGAAATCTTTGAGAGGATTTATCCGTGGAAACGGTCCGCTGGACCGTATCTGCGGATAAATCCTCTCGTGTGTATGGGGCCTTAGGATATGTCAACATTAACCTCTGTATCTCCCTCCACAGTGCAGCAATTCATCCTCAGATTTCATGATAACATACCTCCCAAGACCATATGCTGATAAATAGGGATAACTTGACATGGAGACAACATGCAGCAAAAAGTGTTCGTGACTAAGCTATGTTGGGTGTGGCCAAAACGGATATTATTAAATACAGTCTAAAAATACAAAAACTCTTTGCAAGCCTGGATATTGCCTTGTAGAAGTAGCAGTGACATCATCACTGTGCATAGCCTGTGCTGAGAGCAGAGCTGTGGGAGGGACCCAGTAGGCCCCACCCACTACATACTGCCTATAGAAAACTACAGGAGGGGGCGGAGACAAGACCAGTCACCCTGCACAAGGAGAGAGAGCAGCAGTGAGCAGTCTTTATTACAGAGAAAAAGTCTCACACTGGATTTCTGGACAGATTTGGAAGAAATACACAAAACATTCCAAGATTCAAGGAAGAATACACATGATTCTTGTATTTGCTTATACCCGAGTTTACCATTAAATGTGCATCCATATAGAGCTGCACCTGGGTTTTGGTTATTTATTTTTTTTTGCAAAGTTTTAGAAATGTTGGTAATGCCGAAAAAGTTAAATAGTTGAATCATCAGTCTTGTCAACA
Source organism: Rana temporaria (assembly GCF_905171775.1). Taxonomy (NCBI): domain Eukaryota; kingdom Metazoa; phylum Chordata; class Amphibia; order Anura; family Ranidae; genus Rana; species Rana temporaria. The sequence goes on along the minus strand of NC_053490.1, from coordinate 26,755,656 downwards.
CGCTGTGTCTCCAAAAATACACACTGAATTATCATAAACTAGAAGAATGTGCCAAACAACCGAGGCAATTAACAAGTTGGCTGTGAGAGCAACTTTCGATCGGCCATTTGAAAATAGGCAATTAGTGATCATTAGCCCTCAGGTTAAAAAAAAAAATGCATTGTGCTAATGCATCTGATACTGGTATACATGGGAGACTAGCATTACAGGGAAAAAGTATTTAACAGTATGTGGATATTTATGTGTTATAGATCTAGTGTTTATGTTAAAGTATATCTAAGGTGTAATTCACACCAAATACAGAAGGCTGCGCTTTGCAGTCTTGCCTTATGCAGTCCCACCATAGAGACAAGGCAATTTGTGGGATATGTCATTACAGCGCTTTGGCGTCCCGCCCACTGCCTCAACCCGCCCACTGCCTCAACCCGCCCCTGTCTCTCAACCTGCCCGATGTCTCCGCTTCAGTTGCAGAGGCGGGGCGCCGGCCTGACACCCCCCAGTGTGTGGCACCCGGGGTGGCCCGCCCCCCCCCCCCCACCCCCACTTAGTACGCCACTGCTGCTACCTAATCTGGTGACAACTGTCTAAGGTGGGGGTCGGCAACCAATATATTGCGATCTACCCAATCGATCACAGGCACCACTCCCTGCTTTGCCTATGCTTCCCTTCTGCTGCCTCCACCGCTCCCATCTTCATTGCAAAGCGGAGAGTGGGAGACAGCACAGTACTGGAGGGAGGGGGGCGAGAGCCGCCTTAGTTAACCTTTCACATTAACCATCAGGTGATTGGTTGCAAGGATGTTGGGCAGTCCCAGCAGCCAATCGCATGCTGGTTAACTTAAAAGGTGAAAGTGTAAGTCCACCCTAACACTAAAATCCCTGCATCTACAGTATTACAATAAGTCTAAAGCCTCGTACACACAATCGGATTTCCATCGGGCAAATCCATGGAATTTTGTGCGAACAGCGTTGGCCTGTGAAATTGTTCTGCATATAGACGGCATAACTTTTTCAGCCAACATACATGAAAGTATGTGGTTTTTTATCGCTTTAGCGCCTTGCTTTGGGCAACTTCTGCTAATGTTGTCTGATGGTTAGCATTGGTTTGGAGCATGCGTGTTTGTACTTGTGTACAGACGATCGGATAATCCGACAAGACACATTTGTTGTCGGAAAATTTTAAAGCATGCTATCCCACATTTGTTGTTGGAAATTCAGACAACAATTGTCCAATGGAGCATAATTGTTGTTGGAAAATCTGATCGTGTGTACGGGCCTTTGAGGTGATGGTGTAGTCAGATTGTAATGTGTATGGTGACCCTAAGAGGGGATTTCCTCTCACTTTGGACAGATTTCCACTGATCTCCTGATCTACTGATACAACTCTGGGACAGGAAGTGAAGGGAAGCAAACACCAACATGGAGACTTTCCACTGGTCCTGCTCCGATAACTCTAGCTCTACCAATGTTGTTGTTTTTTTTATCATATCCTTCTCTTAGTATCCAATTAGGAAAATTAGATAATAGGTGTATAAACGATACAGGATTTAGTAATGCACTATTCCGTTCCGTTCGTATTCCAGAAATACATTTCTATATGTGTTCTCAGTTTTCTTTTTTGTTTTTGTTTTAGGGAAATGCTGGCCTTGGATTTAGCATTGCCGGAGGTATAGATAATCCTCACGTAGGAGATGACCCAGGCATTTTTATTACCAAGATCATCCCAGGAGGGGCAGCAGCAGAAGATGGCAGACTCAGGTGAGATGAGATAAGAATTCCCTTCACTGGAACTAAAGGGGCCGAACCCAACACCTGAAAAACAACCCCATACCATAATCCCCTCTCCAGGCCAGTCAAGTTCTTCCGCCCCAAACGTGCTCATTCACTATATTGACAAAAGTATTAGGCCATCCCTCCAAATTATTTTGGTGTACATAGACTCCACCCAATGTGTTTCGTCATCCGGACATTGTCAGAAGACTGGGGACATCAGGCTAGTAGAGATCACTGTTATTACCCCTTCACAAATCAATGCTCCCACTCAAACTACTGACTGCTGGAGTCCAAGAGATGAACAGCTAGTAACAAATATATATTGCCCACAAGCTGGGCACCAGGGCACTAGATGCTGCTGTGTTTCTAGCAATTATATGATATGTAGAACCTGTAGGGTACACCATGTCCTTCAGATGCTGGGGATGTTGGAATTCACACCATTCATCCCTTTATCATCCCTAATTTGGGACCCGCTTGACCAGTTTTCTTCATCTGGTTTCTAAGGGTCACTAATAAAATTTGTTCTACTTTACGTTAAATGGTATTAAACCTGTTTTTTTTATTCATCCTGATAACTAATGCAGATGAATAAATAAACTGATGGTACCTAATGGCTGATTGGAAAATCAGAATAATGCTAATGTTTTCTGAAACCCGCTAATGCGCACTTACCCTGCCAGAAATATGAATTTGAGGTAGATAATTACAATATTCCATGGGGAAGTTTAACTTTGTAATTATTTATTGTGATATGACTATTTCAACATCCCCTAATTTAAAGACATCTATTAGACATATTTTAGCCTTCAGAAAATTATCTGCATTAACACCTGCTCGTGTTTATTTTGTTCTTTCATTTTTACGCTTTACGTGCTCAGAAATATAATTTTGTTCTTGAAAAAAAAATGGCAGATAAAAATTAATCCAGTATGTTTGATGCCTTATGATTAGTGATGCAAATGCACAAAAAATATTAAAATAAACATTGCACTTTACAAACACGAGTGAGCAGAGATTGAGAATCCTTATTTGACTTAAAATCTAAAAAAATTCACAAATTACAATTGTCTTATGGATGAGTGAATCTGTTTTTAATTTGCTTACATATAGAAAAGCAGTTCTTAAGAGGTATGCGAACCCTGGGCGTACCTGTACACAGCTATGGGTTACCTCAAGGTCTTCTTTTGATATGGTGGATCATCAGTCTGTTCCAGGTTTTGACATCAGTAAACTGGTGCAAGGGTCATAATGTGATTGGTAAGCAACAATCTAAGGTCGCTATCTCGCTTGTATATACAAACATACTAAGGCCGCTCTCACACGGGGCGGACTCTGCTTGCGATCCGCTTGCTTAGCAGGGGATATGCCCACCTATCCACCGCTGAGCAGAGCAGAATGGGCGGATGACTGGTCAATGTCTATGTCCCCTATGCCTGCCTATAATGCACCCCTGACTTTATTTTTGGGTTTATAACAGCAGACTAGGGGAATAAATTGAATTTAATTCCGTAGGGTTGCAACCAAGTAGGCACTAGAATGCTGCACTCGGACTCAGTTATTACTACCTATGTGATTGATGAAAGTCTGTAGGGGTGGATGTGCATGGGACTTTAAATGTGTGGGATAATTAACACGATAGCTGTAGAGAACATAAAGGACACTCACTTCAATGCCTCTCCTCGCTCCGAAGAAGCTTGTCTGATGCGTGAAACATGTTGGTGATGTCCGGACACAGATTGGTTTCTACGGACACTCTGGCTTCCCCTGGGAATGAGCCGTGGATTTAGCAGGATGGTACACGTGGAGGCTGTAGCATGTGGTGCTTGGTGTGTAGGGTGCGGGATAATTCCCCCTTGTAAGAATAGGAGGACAGTTTGGCGCCCGGTTGGGACAGCTTGTAAGTGCTGGGGAGTGGTGAGATACACTGGAACAATCTATACCCTGTTGGGTTTACATATCCACCCCCCTGCTGACACTATACCACCAACCAACCCCCGCTAGGAAGAAAAGAAGGCTGGACGGCTGCACTCTTATGCAATTTTTTTATTCAAGTGCCGGATACAAAGGTGAACTACAGGTATCTACTTACATGTTTCACACCAAGGTCGGGTGCTTACTCATAGCTACTTACGAGCCACGGAAACAGTAGGACTGTGTACATGAAGGCTGCAGCGTGTGGTGCTTGGTGTGCAGGGAGAGGGATATCTCCCCCCTGCCATTGCCACCATTGATACTATCCCACCAAGCACACCTTTATGACACACATGAGCCACCAGTCCCTGCGGCCCATCCGTATCTCAGGAAATTGCTTCACCAATATACTCCATACCTACATAATATGGCTACTGGCATACATGTGATTTATGCAAACATCCTGGGACTGCAGTTGGATTGATCGACCGTGCATACCTTTATTACCTGGACTGTACTAAGTGACCCGTGGAATACCAAATTGATCCCCTTACGGAGGAATTTTTGCTACTTTGGATCTACAACTAATTTCTTTATTGTGGTCTTTTTGCTGCCCATACACAAAGATACATTAGGAAGTGAAGGAAAATTTACTCATCAGGACAGAGTAAAAAAAAAGGAACCTTATAATGGTTTTTAACCACTGAAGACCTGGACCAAAATGCAGCTAAAGGACCAGACCCCTTTTTGCGATTCGTCACTGCTTCGCTTTAACTAACAATTGCGCGGGCGTGCGAAGTGGCTCCCAAACAAAATTGGCGTCCCTTTTTTCCCACAAATAGAGCTTTCTTTTGGTGGTATTTGATCACCTCTGCGGTTTTTATTTTTTGCGCTATAAACAAAAATAGAGTGACAATTTTGAAAAAAATGCAATATTTTTTACTTGTTGCTATAATAAATATCCCCCAAAAATATATAAAAAAACAATTTTTTTCCTCAGTTTAGGCCGATACGTATTCTTCTACCAATTTTTGGTAAAAAAAATTGCAATAAGCATTTATCGATTGGTTTGCGCAAAATTTATAGCGTTTACAAAATAGGGGATAGTTTTATTGCATTTTTATTATTATTTTTTTTTTTACTACTAATGGCGGCGATCAGCGATTTTTTTCTGTGACTGCGACATTATGGCGGACACTTCGGACAATTTTGACACATTTTTGGGACCATTGTCATTTTCACAGTAAAAAATGCATTAAAAATGCATCGTTTACTGTGAAAATGACAATTGCAGTTTGGGAGTTAACCACAAGGGGGCGCTGAAGGGGTTATGTGTGACCTCATTTGTGTTTCTAACTGTAGGGGGGTGTGGCTGTAGGTGTGACGTTATCGATTGTGTTTCCCTATAAAAGGGAACACACGATCGATGACAGCGCCACAGTGAAGAACGGGGAAGCTGTGTTTACACACAGCTCTCACCGTTCTTCAGCTCCGGGGACCGATCGCGGGACTCCAGCGGCGATCGGGTCCGCGAGTGCCGCGGTCACGGAGCTTTGGACCGTGTCGCGGGTGCGCGCTGCGGGCGCACGCCCGCGACTGGGCATTATACAATCACGTATAGGTACGTGATTGTGCCCAGCCGTGCCATCCTGCCGATGTATATCGGCGTTAGGCGGTCCTTAAGTGGTTAACCTATCTCTGTTCTATCCCAAAAAAGTTTTGACTGTACATGGAAAACTTCATTTCTACTTTAAAGCGCAATTCCACTTTTGTTGAGAAAACACATTCCCCTCTGGGTGATCTATGTACAGTGCAAGGATTTTAACAAACTTTGTTGCAGATTCCTACCTTTTGTTATTCTGAAGAAATCACAGTATGTTCCTCTTAAAACAGCTATAATAAATAAGAAAAGTGCTTTAAAAAATATATAAAAAAAAAAAGCACAAGGAACACTATCATCATTTAAATGTTACAAAGAATATAACAGAATTTGTAAAAAGAAAACCGAGCAAAAAAAAGTAAGACAAAAGATTATTCAAATATATTATTATCTGGAGAGCCTGACTGGCAACAAAGAGAAAGCAAATGTATTAAATACTTTCTTCAGCTCTGTGTATACAAAGGAGTACAGGGGAGCTTATGTCCATAGGAAGGGTATTGACACAGCCTTAAATGATTCACAATGACTCTAAATTGATATGGTCCTGAAATATTTAGACAGAATAAAGGGGAATAAAGCACATAGACCAGATGGAATACACCCACAGATCCTAAAAGAATTGAGCTTGGTGATTTCAAAGTCATTGTGTCAAATTTTTGGGGGGATTTTTTAATGACTGGAATAGTACCACTGGATTGGCGCAGGGCCAATGTGGTGCCTATATTTAAAGTGGTTGTACACTCTGTACAACCACTTTTACCTACAGGTAAGCCTATATTAAGGCTTACCTGTAGGTGCTGGAAATATCATTCAAACCTCCACGGTTTAGGGGATATTTGCAATAAAACCGTGCGCCGATGTCTACACGCATGCGACAATGTCTGACACATGCTCACTTTAGAAAGAGCAGATCATGCCGTTTTTAAAGGGGTCATGCCGTGACTTTCGGCTCTCGCGCACATACACGGGAGTGACGTCACGCAACTCCGTCCAGTCACAGAGCCAGAGTTCGTGGCCCCAGAAAGAAGTGGGGACAGGGTGACATTGCAGGCTTTGGTCTCAGGTAAGTGACACATGCTTTACCTTTGCAGGGAAATAAAGAGGAAGTAAAACCCATCAGGGGTTACTTCCTTTTTAAAAAGGGGTCAAAGTCTTTACCAAGTAACTATTGACCTGTTAGTTTAACTTCTATAGTTGGGAAGATACTGAAAGGTTTAATAAAAGACCACATAGATGAGTTCTTGCTACAATATATATATATAAAGCAACAGAGAGCCTGGATTCATGAAAGATAGAGAGTTAAGCAAAACCTTAGGTTTTTTCAATTGGCTTAAAGCCCCATGGCAGTGGCATGAAGATGGGGTTAGCCAGTGTTGCAGCTCCTTCTGTGCCCGGTCCTGAAGGGTCCATCTCTGGCCTTGCTTGCCTTGATGGAAGCATCACGATGTGTTTAAAATGTTAAGTTACAGCTGCGCACATTTTGCGGATCTTATTTTTTCATAGGGTGGGCACAGGACTTTAGCTTCTCAAACAGATTTGCTGGCAAGCACTTGTTGGAAAAAGTTGCAACGTCCTTTGAGATTGCATGATAAGGACAAACAAATATTATAAAATAGCAGAGGAGTAAGCAGATGTTTCATGTGAAATAAGAAAGAGAACTGAGCGTGTTTGGGTGAAGCTCAGCTGCGTCTGGACTTTGATAGTCACATGTGTTCAGCCCAAATTAGCGTCACACAGCGCCTGGAGCAACGCACAGACTCCCGAATGACTCAAATTGCGGTGCTGGTCATAGTCTATCATACACAAACATGGGGCCTGATTCCCAAAAGAGATACGCAGGCGGAACTGCTGTTCAGCCTGCTTATCTCTGTGCCTAACTTTGGAAACGATCCTCAAAAGGCTTTTTCCAAAGTTAGGCAGAAAATCTGACATGTGTAAGACACTTACACGGTCAGATCTTAGGATGCAGTACCGCATCCGCCGCTGGGGGCATTTCTCATTGAAATGCAGCTTTGAGTATGCAAATGAGGACTTAAGCAGATCCACAACGCTTTTCAGCACTGTGATTTCTGCGTAAGTTCCGATTTTGCTTGCGCAAAACTAGGGCTGGTTTTACAATGTGGAAAGTTAGTCACACCTTGTAAAGGCCCATTCAAGCGACTGCATTTGGTATGCATTCCCGAGGGAGAACTCCACGGCAATTTTTAAATTCAAAACCGGCATGGGTTCCCCCCCCCAGGAGCATACCAGGCCCTTAGGTCTGGTATGGGTTGTAAGGAGACCCCCCCACGCCGAAAAATCGACGTAGGGGACAATGTGTATGCAAGGAAAGCTTGACAAGATTCTCGTCAAGCCCGACAAGGAACTCGTCGAGGAAAACTATGTTTCTTTTACGTCGAGATTCTCTGTCGTGTGTACGAGGCCTAAGGCGGTGGGTTGTATGTGTTAAAAGTGAAAAAATCGGCGCTAAAACCCCTTATTAATTCAATATAATGTGAAAAAAAATCTTCATGTGGGGCCAGATCCACAAAAGAGATACGACGGAGTAACTGCTGTTACTCCATCGTATCCCTTGTCCTAACTTTGGAACTGATCCACAGAAGCAGTTTTCCAAAGTTAGGCAGAAGATCCAGCATGTGTAATTGAATTACACTGCCGAATCTTAGGATGCAGTACCGCATCCGCCGCTGGGGGCATTTCGAGTCGAAATGCCGCTTCTAGTATGCAAATTAGCACTTAGGGCGATCCACAAAGCTTTTCAGCTTCGTTTTTTCGCCGTAAGTTTTAGTTTGCAAGTGTAAAACTAGGGCTGGTTTTACAAAGTGGAAAGTTAGTCACACCATGTAAAAGCCCATTCAAGCGACGGCATTTGGTATGCATTCCTGAGGGAGAACTCCACGGCAATTTTTTAAATCAAAACCGGCATGGGTTCCCCCCCAGGAGCATACCAGGCCCTTAGGTCTGGTATGGGTTGCAAGGAGACCCCCCCTACGCCGAAAAATCGACGTAGGGGGTCCCCCTACAATCCATACCAGACCTGTATCCAAAGCACGCTACCCGGCCGGCCAGGAATGGGAGTGGGGACGAGCGAGCGCCCCCCCCCCTCCTGAGCCGTACCAGGCCGCATGCCCTCAACATGGGTGGGTTGGGTGCTCTGGGGCAGGGGGGCACACTGCGGGCCCCCCCACCCCAGAGCACCCTGTCCCCATGTTGATGAGGACAGGACCTCTTCCCGACAACCCTGGCCGTTGGTTGTCGGGGTCTGCGGGCGGGGGCTTATCGGAATCTGGGAGTCCCCTCAAATAAGGGGGCCCCCAGATACCGGCCCCCCACCCTAAGTGAATGGATATGGGGTACATCGTACCCCTACCCATTCACCTGGAGGCAAAGTGATAGTTATTAAACACACAACACAAGGGTTTTTAAAATAATTTATTAGTCTGCTCCGGAGGCCCCCCCTGTCTTCTTTAGCTCTAATACCAGGGGGGGCTTCTTCTTCCACTCTCCGGGGGTCTTCTCCGCTCTCCGGGGGGGGTTTCTTCTTCCGCTCTCCGGGTGGCTCTTCTCCGCTCTCTGGGGATCTTCTTCTATCTTCGCCGCTCTCCGCTGTTGACTCGGCGCACCCCGGTTCTTCTGCAGCTGTCCGGTGCCTTCTCCTTCAGCGCTGGCTGCCTGCTATCTTCGTGTGTTAGCTCAATTACTAGCAGGCAGCCAGCGCGGTCTTCTGTGACGTCATGTTCTTCTCTTCTGTTCTTCTCCCCTCTTCCGATGTTGACTCGACGCCTCTTCTCACTGCAACGTGGGTACCTACCGGAGCATGATGGGACAGTGATGCCTATATAAATGGGATGCAAGGCGCGCTTCCATCATTGCAGTGAGAAGAGGCGTCGTGTCAACATCGGAAGAGGGGTGAAGAAGAACATGACGTCACAGAAGACCGCGCTGGCTGCCGGCTAGTAATTGAGCTAACACACGAAGATAGCAGGCAGCCAGCGCTGAAGGAGAAGGCACCGGACAGCTGCAAAAGAACCGGGGTGCGCCGAGTCAACAGCGGAGAGCGGCGAAGATAGAAGAAGACCCCCGGAGAGCGGAGAAGACCCCCCCCGGAGAGTGGAAGAAGAAGCCCCCCCGGAGAGCGGAGAAGACCCCCGGAGAGTGGAAGAAAAAGCCCCCCCTGGTATTAGAGCTAAAGAAGACAGGGGGGCCTCCGGAGCAGACTAATACATTATTTTAAAAACCCTTGTGTTGTGTGTTTAATAACTATCACTTTGCCTCCAGGTGAATGGGTAGGGGTACGATGTACCCCATATCCATTCACTTAGGGTGGGGGGCCGGTATCTGGGGGCCCCCTTATTTGAGGGGACTCCCAGATTCCGATAAGCCCCCGCCCGCAGACCCCGACAACCAACGGCAAGGGTTGTCGGGAAGAGGTCCTGTCCTCATCAACATGGGGACAGGGTGCTCTGGGGTGGGGGGGCCCGCAGTGTGCCCCCCTGCCCCAGAGCACCCAACCCCCCCATGTTGAGGGCATGCGGCCTGGCTCAGGAGGGGCGCTCGCTCGTCCCCACTCCCTTTCCTGACCGGCCGGGTAGCGTGCTTTGGATACGGGTCTGGTATGGATTGTAGGGGGACCCCCTACGTCGAATTTTCGGCGTAGGGGGGGTCTCCTTACAACCCATACCAGACCTAAGGGCCTGGTATGCTCCTGGGGGGGGGAACCCATGCCGTTTTTTTCTTTGAAAATTGGCATGGAGTTCTCCCTCAGGAATGCATGCCGAGCGACGCTGTCAATTTTTTTTTTTTTTTTCCCGACGCAACTTTTTTAAGCAGGCCCGATCCACGAAACTCGGCGTAACGTAACTTCGCGCATGCGCAGTACGGCCGGCGCGGGAGCGCGCCTCATTTAAATGGGACTCGCCCCATTTGAATAGGAACGCCTTGCGCCGGCCGGATTTAAGTTACACAGCCTGAAATTTCTAGGTAAGTGCTTTGTGGATCGGGCACTTAGGTAGAAATTTTAAGGCAGTGTAACTTAAATGGGAATTTTTAAGTTGCGCCAGGTTTTTGTGGATCTGGCCCGTGATGAATAAAGTATAATAGATTTTTGTGACAAAATAAATGTGAAAATCAAAGCACACTAATGAAAACAAAACTAGTAGTGCTGCAACTAAAAAACCTTAAATAGTCAGTTAATGCCAAAATAAAACAAAAAAGTAGTTGCGCTACCACACGAATATTAGATAGTGAGTCCACAAAGCTAATTAGTGAACAAGATTATGTGAAAAAAAATATTATTAATTAATGTTACTGTGAACCAAAAGTGATGAATCAAAAAAGTCCACAAATAAACGTGCATATGCCAATCAAATGGATATGTTGTTCAGGAGAAAAATCAATTCAGTCAAACACCGGTTCCAAAGTCCGTGTATGCTGGCAATATTCAATAAAGGGGAAAAAAACAGCTTGACTGTAAATTAATCAGAATGTTCTGTTCATCAGAATATAAAGGCGATCACTGCCGCTTACCAGATTGGGTGGATCTCATGTTATAGAGATCATATAATTTTTTTAACTTTAGCGCAATTTATTTTTAGTTTATTATATATAAACCACAAATAAATTGCGCTAAAATAAAATAAAAAATTGATTATTGAATAATGATAAGTTTCTATTTCTAAGCACTTTAAAAAAGAAAGTTCATTTTCTTGTGAAAAAAAAAAGAAAGTTCATAAATTGACGTGATGTCCAATATAATCCTCAGTGCTTAACACATTCACCAGAATATTCATGGAATTTCAAGAAAAGCCTTCACCTCATAGAAATGGCAGCTTACCAGATCCTCATGACCTCCTGTTACGGAAGGAGCAACCACAAATAAATAGAATTAGCATACATTTAACCCTATATAGTGGAACATATATGTACCTTTTTAATAGTATAACCTCTATTGAGTACATTTTAGACATCCCCTTACATTATATCAATCAATGAATATCAAACCTACCCTTTTAGATAAATATAACGTTGTAATAGACTAGTTGTTGAAAGGGTCTCCTATTGTTGTCAAAATGAAACCAGAAGATCCTTAAATGAGTCAGCACGCCTCCCGTACCCCAGGACAACGTCATTTGTGCCAAAACGCATAGGGTGGAGCGACGTGCTGACGTCACCGCGTTTGCACAAGTCCCGGAAGACGGGCTGCTACATTGACCCGGCCGGCTTATTCTTTAATGCCTAATTACATTCTATATACTATACATATATTTTGCTATTAAATAACATTTCTAATCATATTAAGTTAATAACAAGAGTCCCCCTTTATAACAGAGTCCCCAGAGTTCCCCTTTTACATCTAAACTCACAGAGTTCCCTTACACTGTAAATTCTGATGTAAGGGAGAACTCTGGGGACTCTAACATAAGGAATGCTCTGTGAACCCTGATTTAAGGGAGAACACTGAGAACTCCCATGTACAGAGAAGACTCTGATGTAAAGGGGACATTGCGGCCTCTGGTGTAAAGGGGAACTCTAATGTAAGGGGCAGTGGCGGCTGGTGCTCCATTTTTTTGGGGGGGCGCAAACAATACCACAACCAACCCCCCCCCCCCCGATCACTCGCCCGCAATAGGGCCTACAAACAGACAGGTAGATAGATAGATAGATAGACATGTAGATAAATAGATAGACAGACAGATAGATAGATAAACTAGAGAGACATACATGTAGATAGGTAGATAGATAGATAGATAGATAGATAGATAGATAGATAGATAGATAGATAGATAGATAGATAGATAGATAGATAGATAGATAGATAGATAGATAGATAGATAATAGATAGATAATAGATAGATAGATAATAGATAGACGATAGATAGATAGATAGATAGATAGATAGATAGATAGATAGATAGATAGATAGATAGATAATAGATAGACGATAGATAGATAGATAATAGATAGACGATAGATAGATAGATAGATAGATAGATAGCTAAGTAGAGAGACATACATGTAGATAGATAGATAGATAGATAGATAGATAGATAGATAGATAGATAGATAGATAGATATGAAGATAGATAGATATGAAGATAGATAGATAGATAGATAGATAGATAGATAGATAGATAGATAGATAGATAGATAGATAGATAGATAGATAGATAACTAGAGAGACATACATGCAGATAGATAGATAGATAGATAGATAGATAGATAGATAGATAGATAGATAGATAGATAGATAGATAGATAACTAGAGAGACATACATGTAGATAGATAGATAGATAGATAGATAGATAGATAGATAAACAGACATGTAGAAAGATATGAAGATCAATAGACATGTAGATATATAAATAGACAGACATGTAGATAGATAGATAGATAGATAGATAGATAGATAGATAGATAGATAGATAGATAGATAGATAGATAGATAGATAGATAGACAAGTAGATAGATAGATAGATAGATAGATAGATAGATAGATAGATAGATAGATAGATAGATAGATAGATAGATAGATAGACATTTAGATAGATAGATAGATAGATAGATAGATAGATAGATAGATAGACAAGTAGATAGATAGATAGATAGATAGACAAGTAGATAGATAGATAGATAGATAGATAGATAGATAGATAGATAGATATGAAGATAGATAGATAGATAGATATGAAGATAGATAGATAGATAGATAGATAGATAGATAGATAACTAGAGAGACAGACATGTAGATAGATAGATAGATAGATAGATAGATAGATAGATAGATAGATAGACATTTAGATAGATAGATAGATAGATAGACATGTAGATAGATAGATAGATAGACATGTAGATAGATAGATAGATAGATAGATAGATAGATAGATAGATAGATAGATAGATAGATAGACAAGTAGATAGATAGATAGATAGATAGATAGATAGATAGATAGATAGATAGATAGATAGATAGATAGATAGATAGATAGATAGATAGATAACTAGAGAGACATACATGTAGATAGATATGAAGAGAGATAGATAGATAGATAGATAGATAGATAGATAGATAGATAGATAGATAGATAGAGAGAGAGAGAGAGAGAGATAGATAGATAGATAGATAGATAGATAGATAGATAGATAGATAGATAGATAGATAGATAGATAGATAGAGAGAGAGAGATAGATAGATAGATAGATAGATAGATAGATAGATAGATAGATAGATAGATAGATATGAAGAGAGATAGATGAGAGAGAGGGAGATGTATCACTGTCCTTCACCAGGGATTTAGTAATGAATAAGAGAAGTATTAGATCAGTCCCCCATGGCCCCCCTTCTCTCCCCTCTCCTGCCTGACACATGTCTCTCTGACACAGCAGCACACTGTCGGGTGAATCTCTGATTTTAGGGCAGAGTTGATTCCCGGGACACAGAAGCAGATCTCCCTCCACCACCCCACATACCAACCCCCACACTCCACTGCACATGATATATAAAATATAATGATGGGGAAGCCTTCAGTTCCTTCCTACCTCGTTGCAGCAGATCCTCTCAGGCGGAGCAGTATTGAGCTGCAGATCTGACTGAGGTGACGTCACTTCCCGACTGTCCTTTGACTGTGTGAAAGAAAGCACCGCCCACTGGGCGGTGACATAGTTCTATCACACTGTGTGCACTCGCCCGGCTATAATACAAGCCATCGCGCCGGGAACAGTGGCGCGTCGGTTTGCGCCACAAAGGCATATTTTAGCTGCCGTCTGCTACTGCAATCTTGTGATTGCACAGACGTAGCGCTACAAAATACCGCACTGTGCCCGGCGCCCATACACAGTGCAATAAGGACTTTAAAAAAAAAAAAAAAACGTTTCTTAAAGGGACATGTTTAAAAAAAAAAAAAAAAAATTCGATTTTTTTTTTTTTTTTATATATTTTTTTTTTTACTGCCTGGGGAGGGGGGGCGGCGCCCGGGCGCCCCCTATGGACGGGCCGCCACTGGTAAGGGGTGATCTGAGAAACATTATTTGCCTTAGGCTGCGTACACACGATCAGTCCATCCGATGAGAACGGTCCAAAGGTTAACCGATGAAGCTGACTGATGGTCTGATGTGCCTACACACCATAGGTTAAAAAACTATTGTGTCAGAACGCGGTGACGTAAAACACAACGACGTGCTGAAAAAAACGAAGTTCAATGCTTCCAAGCATGCGTCGATTTGATTCTGAGCATGCGTGGATTTTTAACTGATGCTTTTGCATACTAAGCATCGGTTTTGACCTATCATTAGGCGTCCATCGGTTCAATTTTAAAGAAAGTTCTACATTTTTTGACGGAAGGTTAACTGACCGATGGGGCCCACACACGATCAGTTTGGACCGATGAAAAGGTCCTTCAGTCCGTTTTCATCGGTTTTGACCGATCGTGTACTCACTTAGTGTACTCACTCAGAGGCAGGAGAGTGGAGGGGAAGACTTCAGTCACAGACAGGGATGGATGGTGAGCTCACTTACCCCTTGGCAGTCAGCACCTCTCATTCAGATGTATCTGAGGCTGCTGGACCTCAAATTTCCAGCCCCCACTTTCCTTTTCTGAGGCACAGCGCCAGGGATTGGAGACACTGAGGGGTAGGGGTGTTTTGGGGGGGGGTTGTTAGTGTTAGCTTTGGGCAGTGTCATGCCTCGTACACACGACTGGTTTCCCCCGATGAGAAAGCTGCCATTTTTCAGATTGGTTTGGAAAACCGGTCGTGTGTATGCTCCATAGCAATTTTCCCGATTAGAAAACTGACCGCAAAAAAATTTGAACCTGCTCTATTTTTTTCCCTTCGTGTTTCCCGTCTGTCTTTTTCTCGTTGCGAAAACCTCTCCTGTGTATGCTTTTTTGCTTTTCCGCTTTCTTATTGGTCAATTGTAAAGTACATGTAGTTCTCCTTCAGTTCCTCTTAGGCATGCAAATGAGGACTTGAAAATGAGTCAGCAGGGATTGGTCCGATAGCTTGAATTATGTCTGTTATGTGTAATGAGACAGAAGACCCAGGGGGCAATCAATGTACACAATAGCCAGACACAGAACAATGGAGCCGTCTGGAGCCTTAAGACAGAGCAGAAGACCCCCCACTGTGTAACAGATTTCAAGGAGGAACACTTCCGCATTCCAAGGTCCATGACAGTGCCGTCATACGTGTTGGACGCCACCGCACTTTAGTCAAGCGTTTTTGAACGTGCGTATGCAAGGCAGGCTTGCGAGGAATCACGTCTGGAAAAACGTCGGGTTTTGGCATGCCAGGAAAACCGATCGTGTGTACAGGGCATGAAAGAGTGTAACAGACAACTGCTGCCAGCAACCCTGCTGGGAAGCCATAGCCCAGTTTGAATAATGTGTCTGGGTTTCAGACAGTCTAAAACCTGGACGCATGATTCCAAACCCAAACTGTCCAGGTGAATCATGGACAGGTGGCAACCCTACCCTTAAACCTTGTCTGAATTTAAAGCGGTAACATGTTATAGCCCAGGGGCACCAATCACCGTTCGGTATGTTGCTTACCATAGGTTCAGTTGCTGTGCTCCCTTGCAAGTACAAGCCCTGACTTTGCATCCTTCACAACAGAGAGATGACAAACCAACATTGTACCATGTGTTGACCGTTCTATCGTTATACAGCTTTTTATGTTCTGTTTTATGTGGAGTTTTCCTGGCATTGAATCCCGGCTTCATAAAACAAGCAATCTGTTCTGAGTACATTGAGTACATTGAGTCTGTTTGCTGCTTGGGACTTGCAAAGATAAAATGCCTTGACACAGGTCACTTCTCTATATTGCACAGATCACATACTTTACTACATAATATGTCCATGGTTTGTCCTTTAAGTTATATTTGTTCTGAAGAAAAAAACTAGGACAAATGGATGTATCATGTACCAGTGCCTATTATGGATACCCTTCAACAGAAAGTTCAGCTTGTAAAATGCAATTATAGCAGACCCAAACACTTTTATATGATTTGTTTCCCTAAAGAGAAACTGCTATCAAATACAAGTGACTGCATGATAAATGATCACAAGGGGCTGATTTACTAAAACAGGAAAGTGCAAAATGGTGCAGTTCTGCTGCTGCATAGAAACCCATCAGCTTCCAGGTTTTTTGTCAAAGCTTAATTACCTATTTACAGACGGCAGCTGTTATGGCAGCAGCTAGCTGCCATAACCCAAGTATCCACTTCTTCAGTGGGCGGTCCGTTTTAAGATAAAATTGTTCTCAGTAGCGGATTCGGCGCAAGATCACTTTTATCGGTGGCAGGAGAGGGGCCCCCTCCTGCCGCGCTCCGGTGCCCTCCGCCGCTTACTGGAGCCACCGGCAGAGGCAAACAAATCTTGTCCCCTGTTTGGCATGGAGTGAGGGGAAGATGGCCCACATCAGGGTCCATACCATTGCAGGACTGAAGCGACATCAAATAGTCACTTCGGCAAATTTTTTTATTTATTTTATTGCATTTTAGTGAAGATGTGAGATCTGAGGTCTTTTTGACCCCAGATTTCATATTTAAGAGGTCCTGTCATGCTTTTTTCCGTTTCAATGGTTTTTAATGAAAGTTGCAAAACATGTTTGGCATTTTGCATAAACTAAGAAAATGTGCATATATTGTATTGTAGGATTGGGGTTATTAGACTCCAGCGACAGATGCGTTTTCCAGTGAGTACACCAGTCCAGAAATGAGTTTTTAAGGGCATGGTAGCCCACTTTTATTTAAAAGCACAAAAGTTCACAAATACAGGGGGTTCCACCATTCCTTTATCTTGCCAAATCAACAGTTTAGCCTCCTGGCTATCAAACTTGCCATCAGGCCTTTAGCTTAGGCCATGGGTCTGTTCCTCAGAACCAAAAAGTTTCCTAGAGATAAGCTCAAACCTAGCTTACTCCCATTAAGGACATCTGCCTCCTGCAGACATCCACACAGCCTTCGACTTCTCTCAGAGAGATTGGGAATTTACCTGATTCCCAGGACAGACTTCCTGTCTGTAGGGTGGGGCCCTGAGCTATAGTCAGGTCACAACTAAATAGCTGAACACACAGCTGTGCAATCAGCGTGCCTTTCTCTCTAAAATATGGCGTAAACCAGCAATCTTTCCCATAGCACAGAGTCCCACCCTCACAATATATATATATATATATGAACATACACATAAATATAAAACTAAAATCATTTAATAAATATAATTGAATGTTCAAAACGTTCATCCAGTGGTCAAAAATAAGTAGTAACAAGCCCAGTCCATAAGTGATTAAATTTCAAGTGATTAAACTTTCAAGTGTCCACTTAGTCTTCTTGAACAATCTTGCTTAAGACCTTCCACCACACCATAAGTGCTCAGTGACTCCACACCCTAAGGAATTGCGCTTACCAATAGGACATGCATCGCACTCACATGCTTGGCAATACAGCAAAGTCTCCAAAGGCATTAAGCGACTCCACCAGTGTTCCAATACCTCAATGATGTTCCACATGTAAAAATAAAATGGCTCCAATAGTGAAGTATATCAAAACTATTTATTAAAAACAGCACAAGAGACCTTCACACATTGCACTCACATCTATTAAAACAAACAGAGGCACTTCAAAAGTAAACTCGGCAGTGGGCTCCAAAACCAGAGACAAACTTGCAGAAAAACGTGCACACTCGGTAGTCGGTGGTCCGAACGTAAAGGAATGTCGTGTAACCATTCCCAGACCAGTTTCGTCTAGACCACCGACTACTTGATGTATTATGGTCTAGGCAGACACAAAGTTAACCATAAGTCTCACCCCCCCCCCCCCGGCTCTGTTCGTTCTCCTCTTCATTGAAGAATTTCTGAGAGACGAAACTGGTCTGGGCGTACACGGCGTTCCATTACGTTCGGACCACCAACCACAGAGTGTGCAGTGCTTTGAAGTGAAGAGGAGAACGAACGGAGCGGGGGGGTGAGACTTATGGTTAACTTTGTATCTGCCGAGACCATAATACATCAAGGTTATTCCGCAAGTTTTTCCGCAAGTTTGTCTCTGGTTTTGGAGCCCACTGCCGAGTGCCTCTGTTTGTTTTAATAGATGTGAGTGCAATGTGTGAAGGCATCTTGTGCTGTTTTTAATAAATAGTTTTGATATACTTCACTTTTGGAGCCATTTTATTTTTACATGTGGAACAACATTGAGGTATTGGAACACTGGTGGAGTCGCTTATTGCCTTTGGAGACTTTGCTGTATTGCCAAGCATGTGAGTGCGATGCAAGTCCTATTGGTATTTATTTATATATTTACTTTTGTTCATTCACTGAACTTAGCGCTGCTATTTTGTTCACTCAAAATTATTTCATATCACTATTTATTTATTTAAAGTAGCTGCTTTAGGGTTTTCTTCAGTTTATTCTTTGGCGCAATGGGGTGTGAGAAGGTAGATGGGCGCCGTTATATTCCTTTTTTCACCATTTATTATTATTTTGCATAAACTGTTTGCCATAACTCAGTATAAGTATACAACGTGATCTTTACAGAAAAGCAAGTTATTTACTTCAGGCTAGCACAACTGTTATTGTATTATTGCAGTTCCCGGAAAGAACGAAACACTTACACAACCAATTAACATTTCTGTAGTCTAGAAGAAGAATATCGCCCGGTCCCCCTTTTCCCCCCCACCACCAGAAAGGGGAAAACCAAGACCACAAACAACTCCAGAAGAAGGAATATAAGTAAGAAAAAACACATTTCAGAGAGAAAAGTGCACTTGGTTTGGTGAACCCTGATATCTCACAGGGGGTCCGACATATATCGTATCCAGGGTTCCCACACCTTGTCAAATTGTCTCGTTTGTCCTGTAGGATCGCCGAAAGGCATTCATTTACCATGATCCATGTCAATTTATTTATAACCAAATCGAAAGAGATCATGGGTGTCTTCCGTGCTATTCTGGCTGCCGTAAAAATGAAGGCTACAAGTCTCCCTGCTTGTTTGGGTGTGCCTTCTACCGAGCGTCCCAGAAGAGCTTATTGCGGGGATTTGATTAAATTCACCAGTGTAAGTGAGAAGATAAAATTGTAAAGGCGGATCCAAAAATGTTTCACCTTGGGACAGGACCACCATATATGAAACATCGTTCCTTCCAATCCGCACCCTCGAAAGCAGGAGGGAGAGGCCTCGGGAACGAACAAGGCTATTTTTGTCAGTACCATGTACCAATCTAAACAAGACCTTGAAATTTGCTTCACTTAATGAGGTATTTATGTACAATTTTGATGCACACTGTGACGTTGTGGACCATTCGACAAGAGTAAGTGTCTCACCTATGTCTTGTTTCCACTTCTTCATGTAAAACAATTTTTCTGATGCAGAGGTCAGTATACTATAGATTTTGGGGGTGAAGCCAGTGTGCTTATCAAAGGATATACTCAAATACTGCATTGAGGTGGCCGTGGTTAAATTGGCTACGTGTTGCAAAGAGTGCAGAAAATGCACTATTTGCACATAATGAAAGATTTCTGAATTTGGGAGGAGAAACTTCTCTTGAAGGGATCCTTGTGTTAGAATCTCCTATGATCACAAAGGTTGGCTATACGTATCAAATCCTTGTTTGTCCACCAAGCAAGGGACTGGGAATTGAGACCTGGGGTGAAATCAAGGTTGCCCACTAAAGGGGCCAAAGGAGTATGTGGGGATTTCAAATTATGGGCTTTCGAAAGTCTATCCCATAGGTTTAATGAGAATGATAGCGAGGGACACATCATGACTGGTCTGTCTTTTGGTTTCAACCAAATCAGGTGACTGATTGGTTTAGTAGTATGTAAAGTTGATTCAATTTTCATCCAGATGGATGGGGGTGTTGAGGAATGAAAGCGAATTAGCTGTGCCAATTGTGCTGCATAGAAATACAGTATTTGAACATGTTGACCATATCGCCCCTTATTCTCATCTTCTCAAGAGTGAACGGCTGCTTGTTAAACTTCTGTTACTCTTGGCAACCACTTATGTCTTCACATTACTCGACATTACTCCACACGGATGCCTTCATACCCCAAAGTGTTGAAACCCACTCTGTGAACTATGTGTGCCGGTTACTTGCAATGCACGACTTTAGTAACTTCAATCCATGCAAGTACAACGTTTTAATATTTTATTTAGGAAAAGTGCAAAATGGACATTCCAAGTGAAGTACAAGCAATTACAGTCCTTCAGATGCACTCTTATGCAGATATAGGTCCTTCAGAGGCATGCTCTCCACAAGGGAACTCCCTGAACTCTCTGTCCCTCGGACAGAACTTGGACAACTATCCCATATTTATATACCACAGGATTAGTTGGCTAGACCAAGAGAACAACCTGCCAAAAGACCAAAGAATGAGGAAAGGCATCTACGCTTACCCTCCCAGCTGAAACAACACCTGTCTGGCTATTTCAGTCTGCTTACATGTGGCCTTGTAGGCTTTGGAGGACCACCCTAGCTACTCTTTCTCATATGTTATTTACAAAGGTGGCACAGAGCTGAGGAAAACTCTCCTAAACTCCTCCTTGGCTTTGAAGTGTCACATGACCCTGCCAAGGGGAAGCTTAGGATCGTGATTGGTATGACCTTGTCTGGAAGTGTTGGATAGCCCCGGTATGGCCTTGCCTGGAAGTGTTTGGTAGCCCTGGTATGGCCTTGCCTGGAAATGTTGGATAGCCCCGGTATGGCCTTGCCTGGAAGTGTTGGATAGCCCCAGTATGGCCTTGCCTGGAAGTGTTTGGTAGCCCTGGTATGGCCTTGCCTGGAAATGTTGGATAGCCCCAGTATGGCCTTGCTTGGAAGTGTTGGATAGCCCGGTATGGCCTTGCCTGGAAGTGTTTGGTAGCCCTGGTACGGCCTTGCCTGGAAATGTTGGAAAACCCCAGTATGGCCTTGCCTGGAAGTGTTGGATAGCCCCAGTATGGCCTTGCCTGGAAGTGTTTGGTAGCCCTGGTATGGCCTTGCCTGGAAATTTTGGATAGCCCTGGTATGGCCTTGCTTGGAAGTGTTGGATAGCCCGGTATGTCCTTGCCTGGAAGTGTTTGGTAGCCCTGGTACGGCCTTATCTGGAAATATTGGATAGCCCCGGTATGGCCTTCCCTGGAAATGTTGGATAGCCCCGGTATGGCATTGCCTGGAAGTGTTGGATAGCCCTGGTACAGCTTTGCCTGGAAATGATAGATAACCCCAGTACCTGTACCTCTTTAAGACAGTGAGGAATAGATCAACTGCCCTATTTAGATTTGGATAAAATAGCGACAGGGTCACATTCACCTGTATATCTGAAAATCCTTTACTTGCCGACTCCCTTTAAATATTATGACTCATAGTAACTGATTTGTTTTTATGTTTAAAGAAAATGTATGTCTTTCTCTGGCAATTCTCAGCGATGTTATATATTGTCATCTCTGTACAGCTCACAGCATGCCATCCACATTGAACTCTTGCTTTGCTTTAGTATGCTATTAAAGTTATGTGACAGAGCATTGTGCCGAAATAAAAGAAAGGACGCTTGTTTTATTTTTTTATTTTTTTGTTCTCTGCTGAATTATTTGTGGTAAACTTGCCTGAATGTGTTTTTCAGGGTCAATGACTGTATTCTCCGAGTGAATGAAGTGGATGTCTCGGAGGTGTCACACAGCAGAGCTGTAGAAGCACTAAAAGAAGCCGGTTCCATTGTTCGTCTATATGTACGCAGAAGAAGACCCATCCTTGAAACTGTTGTAGAGATTAAACTTTTTAAAGGACCAAAAGGTATTATTGTATCTATTGTAATGTATGTAAAGGCAATGTTTATATAAGGAAGGCTGATTTTTTTTCTATCTCTCTTGGGTAGAAACAAAACAAATCTCAGAAAAAAAAAGATCATAAACACGCAACTCTCCCCCAACTTTCCACCACCACCCCCGCAAACTCATCTGTAGTTGCTGAAAATACATATACAATTAACCTCTTGCCGAACGCTGCACGATAATTTACGTCAGCAGAATGGCACAGCGATATCTGTGAGCGCGTCCGTGGGTCCTGCGGACTCGATGTCTGCCAGATGCCCGCGATCTCCTCGTGGAGAAGCAGAACGGGGGTATATGCTTATGTAAATAAGGCATTTCCCTGTTCTGCCTAGTGACAGGACAGTGATCTACTGCTCCCTGTCATTGGGAGCAGTGATCACTGCCGTGTCACTTGTAGCCCAGCCCCCACACAGTTAGCATCACTCCCTAAGACACACTTAGGACACACTTAACCCCTTCCTTGCTCACTAGTGCTTAACCCCTTCCCTGCCAGTGTCATTTACACAGTAATCAGGGCATTTTTATAGCATTGATCGCTGTATAAATGTCAATAGTCCCAAAATAGCGTCAAAAGTGACCGATGTGTCCGCCATAATGCTAAAGTCACAATAAAAATTGCGCCCATTACTAATAAAAAAATATATATATATTAATAAAAATGGCATAAAACTATCCCCTATTTTGTAGACACTATTAGCTAGATTCACAAAGAGTTACGCCGACGTATCAGATGATACGCCGTCGTAACTCGGAATCTAAGCCGTCGTATGTTTAAGTGTATTCTCAAACTGAGATACACTTAAACCTTATACCTAGCTAAGATACGACTGCCTGCGCCGTCGTATCTTAGTTGTCTAGTTCCGCCGGCCGCTAGGGGCGTGAACGCTGATTTACGCCTAGAATGCGTAAATCAGCGAGATACGCCGATTTAACGAACGTACGCTTGCCCGTCGCAGTAAAGATACGCCGTTTACGTAAGGCGTTTTCCGGCGTAAAGTTAGTCGAACAAATAGCTGGCCTAGCCAATGTTAAGTATGGCCGTCGTTCCCGCGTCGAAATTTGAAAAATTTACTTAACCACTTGATTACCGCAAGATGTTAACCTCTTCCCAGCCAGTGTCATTAGAACAGTGACAGTGTATAGCAGTCTCCAAACTGTGGCCGGGGGCCGGATGTGGCCCTTTGCTCACCTACATCTTGCCCTTGGGGCAGTATTTCACCCACTGGCATCAATGATGGAGCGCCATTCACCCTACTGACACAATCAACTGGGCATTATTCCTCTTATTAAAAACCAATGATGGAGCACTAATGCTGGGGCACGTTCTGTTTAGTATTATCACTGATTAATGTATAAGTGTCACTGGTAATGTCAGTGTCGGTTAGTGTACCTACCAGCCAGTGTCAGTTAGTGTCAGATTGTCTGCCACACTATCACTCCCACTATAAGTCGCTGATCACCACCATTACTAGTATAAAAAACATAATTTTTTTATAAAAATGCCAATAAAAATGCCAATATATACAGTATATACTGTACACACTATAGCTTTCACACAAACCAATCAATATACACGTATTGGGATTTGTTTTTACCAAAGACATCCAGCAGAATACACATTGGCCTAATTCTAATTAATATAACCACTTGCAGACCAGAAGATTTTCCCCCTTAATGACCAGGCCATTTTTTGTGATACAGCACTGCGTCACTTTAACTGACAAACCGACGCTGTACCCAAGCAAAATTTTAATTTTTTTCCCCATAAATGGAGCTTTCTTTTGGTGGTATTTCATCAATCTGCGGTTTTTCTTTTTTGCACTTTAAACAAAAAAAGACTGACAATTTTGAAAATAAATATATTTTTTGCTATAATAAATATCCTCAAAAAATAAATAAAAAACTAATTTCTTCATCAGTTTAGGACAACATGTATTCTTCCAAATATCTTCTACACATTGATTAGTTTTCGCTAAAGTTATAGGGCCAGATTCACAAAGGGGATACGACGGCGTATCTCTGTTTCTATCTATGCGACTGATTCAGAGAATCAGTTACGCATAGATAGCTCTAAGATCCAACAGGTGTAATTGTTTTACACTGTCGGATCTTAGGATGCAGTACCGCGGCCGCCTCTGGGGGGTGTTTGCGTCGTAAACCAGCGTCGTAAACCAGCGTCGCCGCTAGTCTAGTTTCCCGTCGCAAATTTAGTCGTCGTTTTGGGTGCCCTAACTTTAGTCCGCAATCGTATTGCTGTCTAAAGTATGGCCGTCGTTCCCGCATCGAAATTTAAAATTTAACGTCGTTTGCGTAACACGTCCGGGAATACGGAAGTACGCTACGCGCGTCGCCGTTCGAAAAAATGACGTCACGGCGTGCAAAGCACGATGGGAATTGCGAAACAGAGCATGCGCAGTAGGTCCGGCGTGGGAGCGTGCCTAATTTAAATGGCACACGCCCATTTGAATTGACCCGCCTTGCGCCGGAGGCCGCCGGCGTAGTTTTCATCGCAAGTGCTTTGTGAATCAGGCACTTGCGGTGAAAACTTGCGGCGGTGTAACGTATCTACGATACGTTACGCCGTCGCGATTCTACGTGAATCTGGCCCCTAGCGTCTACAAAATAGGGAATATATTTATGGAATTTTTATGATTAATTTATTTTTTACTAGTAATGGCAGTGATCAGCGATTTTTAGCTGGACTGCGACATTGCGGCGGACTAATCGGACACCTTTTTGGGTCCATTGACATTTATACAGCGATCAGAGCTAAAAATGGCCACTGATTACTGTATGAATGCCGCTGGGATGGAAGGGATTAACACTAGGGGGCGATCAAGGGGTTAAGTGTGTTAAGTGTGTTCTCTGGGAGTGTTTCTAACTGTGGGGGGGGGGGCTGGGCTGACTGGAGGAGGAGAGAGATCGCTGTTCCTAATCACTATGAACAGTAGATCTCTCTCTACTCCTCTGTCAGAATGGGGATCTGTTTTTTTTACATTGACAGATCCCAGTTCTGGCTCTCATTCCCGTGATCGTGGGTGGCCGGTAGACATCGCGGATGCCGGCCATGTGTGTTGGGTCCCCCGCCGTCTTGGGGGAGCCACGTACACCTATGCCTCTTTGAGGGAATGTGCCGACCTGCCACCATATAACGTTGGTGGCTGGTCAACAAGTGGTTAAAACATTATTTTTTAATTGGATAGGTTTTATATCATTTAAATAAAAAATAAAAAACCCAGATGTGATCAAATAGCATAAAAAAAGCTATATTTGTGTAAAAAAAAGCTATACATTTAATTTGGGTACAGCGTTGCATGACTGCACAATGGCCAATAAAATTAGCACAGGGGTAGATTCAGTAAGCAATTGCGTCTGCGTATCCATAGATACGCAGCGCAATTGCTTAGTTGCGCCGGCGTATCGACTGCTCCTGATTCAGAAAGGTCGATACGCTAAGATATGACTGGCATAAGGCTCTTATGCCGTCGTATCGTAGGCTGCATTCTTACGATGGCCGCTAGGTGGCGTTCCTGTAGTGGTCAGCGTAGAGTATGCAAATTGCATACTCACGCCAATTCACAACCGTACGCGCGCCCTGCATTCCCATTTTACGTTGTTTGCATTCGTCGGGTTCTGCGTAAGGCTGCTCCTGCTATTAGCAGGGGCAGCCAATGCTAAGTATACCCGTCGTTCCCGCGTCGCGATTTTTAAAAATAACGTTGTTTGCCCAAGTGAATCGTGAATGGCGCTGGACGCCATTTACGTTCACGTTGAAGCAAATGACGTCCTTGCGACGTCATTTACCGCAATGCACGTCGGGAAAGTTTCCCGAGGGAGCATGCGCACTACGTTCGGCGCGGGAACGCGCCTAATTTAAATGATCCACGCCCCCTACGGGATCATTTAAATTACGCGCGCTTACGCCGGGCAGTTTTCCAGAGCGCACACGCAAATTACGGAGCTACTGCTTCGTGAATGAAGCGTAGCGCAGGTAATTTACGGAGGCGTAGCGTAAAAACGGTACGCTGCGCCTCCGTAGTAGTGCGCGCCCCTACCTGAATCCACCCCACAGTTCTGAATAGCAAAAATGACCTGGTCATGAATAGGGGTAAAACCTTCTGGTGGTCAAGTGTTTAATCTGGCACTGTGAATATGAATGTTGTGTCTTCTTAACTAATTATATCTTGTAACTAATTACATGTTTGAACCCAATACAGGTTTGGGTTTCAGTATCGCGGGAGGAGTTGGAAACCAGCACATTCCAGGGGACAATAGTATTTATGTAACCAAAATTATCGAAGGAGGAGCAGCACAAAAAGATGGCCGCCTACAAGTCGGGGATAGGTTGCTGATGGTGAGAGTGACCGCTACACAAAGTTTTTACTTTCTAAATTTGAGGCTTGATCACCAAATACACCCAAATGTATGCCTTCATTTTTTACCAGGCATGGGCGGGTTTTTTTTGTCATTGTGTCTAATTGGAGAGGTTTTTCAACCTATGGTTGTCCCATAGCCAAAACAGGAAGTGCGAGGTAATCCCTCCAAAGTGAGAGAATACCTGGTTGTCACTAGAACTAGTGTTCAAATTAGATCTAAAGGGGAAGATTTTCCCCTTATTCTTGTTCTAGTGACAACCGAAAATTTGGGATTTTTTTTTTCACTTTCACTTGTGGTGATAATGATACATGGAACAATTAAAGAGAGAATTAATCTTCCTAACAGGGGGACAGACAGCAATAAAAAACCGACAGGTGATCCAATCCCATTCTACGCTATCCCAAATAAAAAAAAAGCTTTCCCCTTAGTTATACCTTAAAGAATAACTCCACTTTTGTTGGGGAAAAAAACAACAATTCCCTCTGGGTGATTAATGTACATCGCAGGGGATTTTAACACACTCTTACCTAGATTCAGGTAGGGGTGCGCAACGTTAGGCAGGCGTAGCGTAGCATATTTACACTACGCCGCCGTAAGTCAGAGAGGCAAGTACTGTATTCACAAAGTACTTGCCTCCTAAGTTACGGCGGCGTAGCGTGAATAGGCCGGCGTAAGCGCGCCTAATTCAAATGAGGATGTGGGGGGCGTGTTTTATGTATATTAACTGTGACCCGACGTGATTGACGTTTTTTACGAACGGCTCATGCGCCGTCCGTGTACATATCCCAGTGTGCATTGCGGCAAAGTACGCCGCAAGGACGTATTGGTTTTGACGTGGACGTAAATTACGTCCAGCCCTATTCACGGACTACTTACGCAAACGACGTAAAATTTTCAAATTTCGACGTGGGAACGACGGATATACTTAACATTGGCTACGCCACCTAGGGGGCATGTTTATCTTTAGGCGGCGTATCTCTTACGGAAACGGCGTATCTTTACTGCCACGTGCGCACGTACGTTCGTGAATAGGTGTATCTAGTGATTTACATATTCTATGCCAAACTCAATGGAAGCACCACCTAGCTGCCAGCCTAAATATTGCACCCTAAGATACGACGGCGCAAGCCGTCGTATCTTAGATAGGTTTAAGTGTATCTCTGTTTGAGAATACACTTAAACTTAGGACGGCGCAGATTCCGAGTTAAGTCGGCGTATCTACTGATACGCCGGCCTAACTCTTTATGAATCTAGCTATCTGTATCCGATTCCTACCTTTTGTTGGCTGTTTGTTTCATCATGCCCTTTGCAGACTGATTCTGAATGGGAGGGCCTGGTTCATTATAATCACCTGTCGTACTCTATGTCCTAATGAAAAAAAGTTGCAGGGTGTGCATCCTTTTAAAAATGTTTAACGCCAAAACTGAAATTCCTATCAAAAGGGATGCCTATGTCCTATGTGCTTCTGAGGCACTTTTTATCATCTACTCTGGAACTGTCCGGTTTCTGGACAAGTTGTCAAATTCCTCCATGACACTATATTGGTTCCCCATTAACCTTGCACCCTAAACTGTGCCTGTTAGGAATATTTCCTGATCCAGACCTAGACAAATTCACCAAAATTTTGTTGCATGAAAGTTTTCTGCCAGAAAAGTGATAACCATACAATGACTGAGGGCCATACTGTACCTTTCGAACGTTCCACCTGGATGCTCAAGATAAACAATACTTTGCCCTATAACAAATTCCTACATACTCATAGGGGATGCCCGTCTAAACACAATGGGGTAGATTCAGAGAGAATTTACGCCGGCGTATCTATAGATACTCCGCGTAAATTCAAATCTGCGCCGGCGTATCTTCTTTCTGTATTCAGAAAGCAAGATACGCCGACATTAGCCTAAGATCCGACTGGCATAAGTCTCTTACGCCGTCGTATCTTAGGGTGCATTCTCACGCTGGCCGCTAGGTGGCGCTCGCGTCGTTTTTGGCGTAAATTATACAAATTACCTAGTTACGCCAATTCACAAACGTGTCCCGGCGGTAGTTTTTTACGTCGTTTGCGTAAGTCGTTTTCGGCATAACGTTGCTCCTGCTATTAGGTGGCGCAGCCAATGTTAAGTATGGACGTCGTTCCCGCTTCGAAATTTGAATTGTTTGCGTCGTTTGCGTAAGTCGTTCGCGAATAGGGCTGTACGTAATTTACGTTCACGTCGAAACCAATACTTCGTTGCGGCGTACTTGAGAGCAATGCACACTGGGATATGTACACGGACGGCGCATGCGCCGTTCGTAAAACACGTCAATCACGTCAGGTCATAACACATTAGCATAAAACATGCCCCCCCTTCCACATTTGAATTACGCTGGCTTACGCTGGCCCCATTTACACTACGCCACCGCAACTTACGGAGCAAGTGCTTTGTGAATACTGCACTTGCTCCTGTAAGTTGCGTCGGTGTAGCGTAAATACAATACGCTGCGTCGCCGTAACTAGGCGCCCATCTACCTGAATCTACCCAATAACATTATTATCTGTATAGTTACGCGTTAATGCTCATAGTTTAATGTTTAAATGGGGAAAAAAAGGGATGCCTAAAACTTGACTCAGTGTAAACAAATGAGAAGAAGTGGGAGGCACACCTAAGTGTAGTATTAAAGACACATGTATTGCACAAAGGTATTGCACTCACAGGAATGAAGATAGTTTGAGCATGTCTGTTGTCATTAAGGTAGTCCTTCGAGGGGTGCCCGCTGTCTGATTTTCACTCCTGGGGTCCAGATGTCTGTTGGATATAAGGCTGGGAATCTGGAGGCATCCAGAAAGTCCAGGGATTCCAAGCTGTCTGGTGTGGATATCACAGAACCACCAACACCCCCAAGAAGAAAGGTTGGGCCTTGCAATGTCCAGGGTATGTGTGACCATAAGGGTCCGCTGCCTGATGGTGTCCTGGTATCGAGGTTAATGAGGAGCTCCTCTGATGAGGAAGAGAAGCCAAGTGTTGGGAGAGATTTCCGACCTTAATGGCCAGTCACCGTGCTGGGAAGAGTCAGAAGTCACCCGACCATAGAAAACTCATCAGAGGAGCTCCTCATCAACCTCCAGACCAGGACACCATCACCCAGCGGACCCTTATGAGAAACAGTAGGCATCAAAGCAATCACCCAATCTCACTCCAAATCTCATAATCATTGTATTTTTTAATATTCCACGTATTGTAAAGCCGCAGCATTTTATTTTTTAATTCATGTACAACTTAAAAGAGAAGTACGTTTTTTTTTCCCCCCAGATTCATACTTACTTAGGTGGATGCTGCATCTGTCCCCTGCCGCCTCTGCACTGAGAACCGAGCGATCGAACACTGCCAATGGCTCGGTTCTCACAGCTCCCCAAGCAGAGATCTTTCCACTCTGCCCCCCCTGCGCGCTCACTGGAGCGCTGAGATGTGGAGGGGTGGGGAGTGGCCGTCTCAGGCTCTCAGCGGCTCGGTATTAATATACCTGGTGGGTCCAGGCTTTATTGACTGATTCCTGTGACATCAGCAGAGAACGGACGTCAGTCCGCTGTCTGCTGAAAATGGGTCACAGCAGTGCAAAACTAATTGCAATCCTGTGACCCTTATGCCGCGTACACACGATCGGTCAAACCGATGAGAACGGTCTGATGGACCGTTTTCATCAGACCAAACCGATCGCGTGTGGGCACCATCGGTTATTTATCCATAGGTTAAAAAAAAGCCAACTTGTTTTAAATTTAACCGATGGATACCTAACCGATAGAAAAAAAAACATTGTTAGTAGGCACGTTCAGAATCAAGTCGACACATGCTTGGAAGCATTGAACTTCATTTTTTTCAGCACGCCGTTGTGTTTTACGTCACCGCGTTCTGACACGATCGTTTTTTTAACTGATGGTGTGTAGGCACGACTGACCATCAGTCAGCTTTATCGGTTAACCGATGAAAACGGTCCTTCAGACCGTTTTCATCGGATGGACCGATAGTGTGTACAGGGCATAAGGAGAAGTAACGCCAAACAAGCTCAGGCTGGACCTATCCTTTAAGTGCCCCCATCCCCATATATTTATACTCACCTCCCTCCCTCTGTGGAGCTTTCACTGAGCTAAGGAATCTCTTCGTAATCAGTGCAATAAAAGGATTCCTTTAGAATGTGATTGCACAAATTTGGGCAGGTTGCTCAAAAAATAATTGTTACTAGCAAAAAAGTCAAAGAAAATTCAACCAACCTCAAGTTTTTTTTGTTGCTGTATCAAATGATGGTTTTCAAGTGCAAGATCATTATAATCCATCTAATTTACATCAAGAGTTTGTTATTATGTGTGTGCCCACTATAAGGCTACTTTCACACTAAGGCACTTTACAGGCGATATAGCACTAAAATTGCGCCTGCAAAGTGCCTCTCCAGTCACTTCAATGTGAAAGCCCGAGGGCTTTCACACTGGAGTGATGCTAAAAAAAGTCCTGTAGGCAGCAGCTTCTTTGAGGCACTTTAGGAGCAGTGTATACACCGCTCCTAAAGTGCCCCTGCCCATTGAAATCAGTGGGCAGCGGCGCCGAATCACTGGCAAAGCGCCGCTGCAGCAGGGCTTTTAACCCTTTTTCAGCCGCTAGCGGACGAAAAGGGACGCCAATACGTCGGTAAAGTGCCACTAAAAATCGCGTCGCTTTACCGCCGACGCCCCAGTGCCTCAGTGTGAAAGTGCCCTAAGAGTTTCAAAATTATGTCTTGCACCTGTTCAAGATGACAATTTGCTGCATGCAACTGGTTGTAGAAACATAATGATTCAACAAATGTATTTCTCTTTTTTCCTTTAGGTTAATAATTACAGTTTAGAAGAAGTGACACATGAAGAAGCTGTAGCCATTCTGAAGAACACGTCAGATGTAGTTTACATAAAAGTAGGGAAACCCACAACAATATATATGACGGATCCTTACGGACCTCCAGATATCACTCATTGTAAGTACTTTGTGGAATGTAATGAACTTATATTAAGACAAATCAGTTGGGTCCTGCACTTAGTATGCGGCGGGCTGTGTCCTCCTCTCCTTTCCTCCTGTGTCCTCAGGGCAGCAACAGCGGCGGGTCCAGCTCCAGTGTGTCTCCTCTTCCACAGCGCTAGGCATCCAATAGGTCTCACTGACCTGCCTCCCGATTGGCGGGGAGAAACTGTAGCGTGAAAATAGCAAAAATTAATTCACTATGGTCACACAATTGGGTGGGATCGGGGTGCACTCTCTGTGCCCCGAGCTCACCCTATTTTGAAGCCAACACACCCCCGCCCCCCCACCATAAAAATGTATGTGCCGGTGTCTTGAAAGGGGTCAGGCACATGGATAGGGAGGACGGCAGAGGTGTTGGGGGGGTGGCGGCCGTGCGCCCACAATCCTTGGGCCGCCCCTGTATAAGTCGCTGATCACCGCCAATGTCATAGATTGTAGACACTATACGTTTCGTACAAACCAATTAATATAAACGTAGACATAGCAGAATACATTTTGGCCTAAATTTATGAAGAGTTTATGAAGAGATTTTATTTTATTTTTTATGGATTAGTTTTATAACAGAAAATAGACAATACTGTATGTCTTAAAAAAAATAGGCTTGTTTTCTTTATATAATAAAACATAAAATAAAACAGTGGTGATCAGTGTTAATTTCATCGACTAAAACGACTAAAACATTTTAGTCGACTAAATGAATACTATTTTAGTTGACTAAAATATGACTAAAACTAAAATAATTGAAATGATTAAAATATGACTAAAAGTAAAATGACATTTTAGTCAAAAGACTAATGCCGCGTACAGACGGTCGTTTTATGCGATGTAAAAAAACTACGTTTTTAAAAACGTCAATTTCATTGACCGTGTGGGGGGAAACGTCGCTTTATGTCTTGTAAAAAACGACAAAAAAAAAATTGAAGCATGCTTCAATTTTATGTGTCGTTTTTCAAAACGTTGTTTTTTGTGTCACAGAAATTGACCGTGTGTAGCAAAAAACGACGTTTAAAACAACGTTTTTGAACCCGCGCATGCCCAGAAGCTAGTTATGAAGCGAGCTTCAATGGAAAAAAGTGGTGGAACGTAACCTCGCTTTGCTAGAGCATTGTAAAAAAACGATGGTGTGTAGGCAACGTCGTTTTTGAAAATTGAAGTTTCTAA
Organism: Rana temporaria; assembly: GCF_905171775.1. Lineage (NCBI taxonomy): Eukaryota > Metazoa > Chordata > Amphibia > Anura > Ranidae > Rana > Rana temporaria. Next base: position 26,722,949 of record NC_053490.1, on the reverse strand, counting down.
AACGTCGTTTTTTACTTCACAGAAAACGTCGTTTTTTTACATCGCATAAAACGACCGTCTGTACGCGGCATACGACTAAAACTAAATTGAAATTCGACTTCAAAATTAACATTGGTCTGTAGTGCATGTTCATACCTCAATACCATAAATAATAACATATGAGATTTTTCACTCCAGCAGTATATAACGAGTTTGGAAATTGTAGAGACATGTTAACTAATGCATTACAATTTAATTACACTCATTCTATTTTAGACGACTAAAATTCGTTTTAGTCTACTAAAATGTACTGGAAATTTAGTCAACTAAATATGACTAAAACAATTGCAGAAGACTAAAATGGGACTAAAACTAAAACTAAAATGCAGACGATCGGAAATTCCAGCAACAAAACCGTGGATTTTTTTCCGACGAAATGTTGGCTCAAACTTGTCTTGCATACACACGGTCACACAAATGTTGTCGGAAATTCTGAACGGCAAGAACGCGGTGACGTACAAAACGTACGGCGGCACTATTAAAGGAAGGTTCAATACCAGTTGTGTTAGTAGAAGTTTAGTGAGAGACAATTCGCGGTTTTCAGCCTCGTGCTTTTCAGTCCGTTACAGCGTGACGAATGTGCTATCTCCATTACGAACGCTATTTTTACCAGACCGAGCGCTTCCGTCTTGTACTTGATTCAGAGCATGCGTGGAATTTTGTGCGTCATAATTGTCCACACACGATCGGAATTTAGGAGAACCGGTTTTGTTGTCGCAAAATTTAAGAACCAGCTCCTAAATTTTTGTTGTTGGAAATTCTGTCAGCAAATGTCCGATGGAACCTACACGCGGTCGGAATTTCCGTCAAAAACCTCCCATCGAACATTTGTTGTCGGAAATTCCGACCGTGTGTACGCAGCATAAGACTAAAACTAAATCGAAATTTGCTGTCAAAATTAACACTAGTGGTGATCAAATGTCACCAAAAAAATAACTCTATTTGTGTGAAAAAAAAATGATATCAATTTAATTTGCGTACAGTGCTGCATGACTACACAATTGACAGGTAAAGTAGCGCAGTGCTGAATAGCAAAAAATGCCCTGGTCATGGAGGGGGTAAAGCATTCTGGAGCTCAAGTATTTAAAGGTGCCCAGCAGAGCACAATGGCAACTGAAGGTTCCTAGTGTGTCCAATCTAAGCAAGCTTGTAAGAAGTTTACTTTAACCACTTCCCGACGGCCGTACGACTATTGACGGCCGCAGGGTGGTTCTAGTTCTCTGAGGCACCGTCAATTGACATCCGTCCCTTTCCGCGTTCCCCGCGCGTGCTCCCGAGCGCGCAGCGGGGAACTGCTGTGCTGGCCGTGTCCCTTGGACACAGCCAATCACAGATCGCCGTGAACGGCCAATCAGAGTGGCCGTTTGCTATGCGATCTGTGCGGCCAATGAGAGATGATCTCATATGTTTACATATGAGATAATTTCTCATTGCCGGCTCTCACAGACAGCGGTGCTGTCAGGGAGAGAGGAGACCGATCTGTGTCTCTTGTACATAGAGACACAGATCGGTCACCCCCCCAGTCACCCCCCCTCCCCCCACACAGTTAGAACACACCCAGGATACTCATTTAACCCCTTCCTCACCCCCTAGTGTTAACCCCTTACCTGCCAGTCACATTTATACAGTAATTAGTGCATTTTTATAGCACTGATTGCAATATAAATGTGAATGGTGCCAAAAATGTGTCTAAAAAAAGTGTCCAATGTGTCCGCCATAATGTCACAGTCGCAATAAAAATCGCAGATCCCCGCCATTACTAGTAAAAAATAATAATAATAATAATTCTGTCCCTTATTTTGTAGGCGCTATAACTTTTGCGCAAACCAGTCGCTTATTGCGATTTTTTTTTTTTTTTTTTACTAAAAATATGTAGAATACGTATCGGCCTAGACTGAGGATAAAATCAAAATAATAAATAAAAATTGAGCTATTTATTATAGCAACAAGTACAAATTTTTTTTTTTTTTCAAAATTGTCGCTCTATTTTTGTTTATAGCGCAAAAAATAAAAACTGCAGAGGTGATCAAATACCACCAAAAGAAAGCTCTATTTGTGGGAAAAAAAGGACGCCAATTTTGTTTGGGAGCCACGTCGCATGACCGCGTAATTGTCAGTTAAAGCGACGCAGTGCCGAATCGCAAAAAGTCCTCTGGGCAGGAAAGGGGTTTAAGTGCCCAGTAAGGAAGTGGTTAATGACCTATATGAATATATATGTTCAAAATAGGGGTGAGCTGTGAAAACTGGGTAATACAAGGTAACATATGTCCTTCAACTGCCATTCTGAAGAATTAGTATCCAAGGAAAGGATACTGCACAATTATATGGCAAATCCACACAATCGATGTATTTTCTGCTGCAGTGAAAACAAAGGTGCATAGGTAAGTACTTAGTGGTAAAACAGGAAGGTTTTTCGGGTCATTTGTTATGATCACAATACGTAAATTCGTATATGTATTACGTTTGCAGGACCTCCCCTACATCGAAGACGGAAAGGGGAATCTCTGTTTCCATTTAAAACGTTTCTCAGAAGTATAATACGATCTATGTAAAATGAATAATTGCGTTTTTGCATAGTGGACAACGATACACTAGTGAACTATTTCTACATCCATTTTCAATATGAGGAAAAGATGATCTGCACTCCAGTCATTGCTCTTGAAATAAATCATTGTATTTATTAACAAGCCACAGTGAACAAACGCACAAACGGACTAAGGCCTTGTAGGCTGAAACACGTCAACAAGCCGCAGTGAACAGCTGCAACTGAGAACAGTTGACACGTTTCAGCCTATAAGGCCTAATGCCCCATACAGACGGTCGTTTTTTGTGATGAAAAAAAAATGACGTTTGAAGTGATGAAAAAAAAACGACATTTTTGAAACTTCATTTTCAAAAACGATGGAGCATACACACCATCGTTTTGAAAAATGATGAACAAAGTGACGGCACTCTAAAGGGGAAGTTCTATTCGCCTTGAGGCTGCTTTTAGCTGGTTACTTGTTAGTAAAAGATGATTCGTGCTTTTTTGTCTGTTAAAGCGTGATGAATGTGCTTACTCCATTATGAATGGTAGTTTTACCTCCCGTCTCAAAACTTGCTTCTGGGCATGTGCGGGTTTAAAAACGTCGTTTTGCCCACACACTATCATTTTCATTGACACAAAAAATGACATTTTGAAAAACGACACAAAAAATTCGAGCATGTTCGAATTTTTTTTTGGTCGTTTTTCTGAAGACATAAAACGACATTTTCCCCACACACTATCATTTTAAATGACGTTTTCAAAAACGTCATTTTTTTTTCATCACAAAAAACGATCGTCTGTATGGGGCATAATGCCGCGTACACACCATCACTTTATGTGATGAAAAAAAATGACGTTTTTAAAAACGTCACTTTAATTGACTGTGTGTGGGGGAAAACGTCGTTTTATGTCTTGTAAAAAACGACCAAAAAAAGTTGAAGCATGCTTCAATTTTATGTGTCGTTTTTCAAAAGTGCACTTTTTACTTCACAGAAATTGACCGTGTGTAGCAAAAAACGTCGTTTTCTAAGACGTTTTTTCATCCACGCATGCCCAGAAGCTACTTATGAAGCAAGCTTCAATGGTAAAACGTGGTGGAACGTAACCTCACTTTGCAAGAACATTGTGAGAAAAACGATGGTGTGTAGGCAACTTCGTCTTTGAAAATTGAAGTTTCAAAAACGTCATTTTTTACTTCACAGAAAGTGTCGTTTTTTTTCATCACATAAAGTGATGGTGTGTATGCGGCATTAGTCATAACTAGACATGTGCACAGCAAAAATTTTCGTTTATTTCTGTTTGGTTTCTGTTCGTTTATCGTGATTCGTAACGAGTCGTAATTTCGTAAGACGGTAGTTATCGTATTCGTACTCTTTAGTATTTTCGTAACACTCTTTTTTCCGTTTCCGTTTTTTTCTGTTAGTTTATTTTTCGTTGAATCGAGATTCGTATTTTCGTTATATTTTGTATTCTGCCGCGTTCGTATTTTTAAAATGATTTTATTCGTTTTTACGTTAGTTTAATGTTCGTTGTTTTGCTATTCGTATTTACAATATATTTTCCATCATGCCGCATTCGTATTTTCGTAAGAAATATATTTTCGTTGCTTTATGATCATTCGTATTTTCGTGTCTAATTTCCTTTGATTGTAAAAACGTACTTTTGTAGATTTTATTGCATTCGTAATTCTGTTAGAATACATTTTACGTTTATTCGACACACTACTCGTCGTAATTTTGTAATTTGTACATTACTGTGATTGACCTGACTGTCTTAGTTGGCACACACACCCTGTCTAGAATGAAGTCTGACGTAGAAGAAAACTAAAATATGTCAGATATTACAAATACAAATCTAGAAATTAGATGCACTGCAGTCTAACACAGAAAAAGAAGCTTATTGGGGGAAGGAACAAACCTCTTCAGAGGAAAGGGACAGCGCTCAGTGGCTATTGGTCAATGTCCAGAAATATTTCAGTACTAACGAAAGCTAATTTACATTATTTTGTATTTTCGTTGTTTTCATTTCAGTTTTCCGAAGATTCGTCATTTATTTTTCGTTAGTTTTGATTTTCATTTTTTTAGTCTTTGTTCGGCATTTCGGTTGTTTTCTTTTCGGTCTTCGGATATTAGTAAGTTTGCATTTTCGTTCATTTTGTTTTTCGTAATTATTATTTTTTTTGGGTTCGGTATTTTCGTTGTTTCTATGTTTTCGTTTCTTTCATCTTTTGTATCTTCGTTGTTTTTCATATTCGTTATTTTGAAAATATCGTTATTCGTTATTAATTGCGCTAAACCATTCGTTCATTCGTATGTTAACGAATCAACTAAAATAACGAAAATTGACGGAAAACGTATTAGTAACTTAAAAAATTGCACATGCCTAGTCATAACTGACTATGGCCTTATAGGCTGAAACACGTCAACTGTTCTCATTTGCGCTTGTTCACTGTGGCTTGTTAATAAATATGACGATTTGTTAAAGAGCAACGACCGGCAGGGTGCGGATAATCTTTTCCTTATTACTCAACTCAGCCAGTGACTGTGGATCGAGCACCCGGGAGCTCTGATTTCTATGTGATGTATGGGTAGTACCACTGACTTTTTTGTTTATATTTTCAATATGAGCCCTGAGATAACACACAGTTTTCATTCATCACCAGCATATTCTCCTCCTCTGGAAAGTCACATCCTCAGCAGCGCTAACAATGGCACACTGGAATACAAGAGTCCTCTGACGCCACTCTCTCCAGGAAGATATTCTCCTATCCCAAAGCACATGCTTGTGGAGGATGACTACACCAGGTCAGAAAACGTCTTACATATCTTTTATTTTTAACACAAGCTGCCTTGTAGCGTCAGTATCACTGTGTGGGGAGGACGCCTCCTTAGACTGCCATTGACATTGTAATGTTTTGTTTTTTTGCTGTGGACTTTGAGGAATTGCTGAATGTCCTACAAGCTTTACAGTACTGTGTGTGCTTTATATATTTTGGGATGCACTGTAACTTACTTAAATAAACTTAGGAACATTACTCTGGCTTTCTCCATTACTTCCAAAGAAACGATGGGTCAATTAATTTCAAGGTCTTGGCTGGTCCAAGGAATGTGTTAGCATAAGTTGTACCAGGGCTTGACAAAAACCCGAAGCTAGATAGCCAAGTCTCCCGGGTGAACTCCAGGCATGTGTGTAAGAACTGTATGGACAGAAATACATACACTCTGGCAAATAAAACAGCTCCCATATATGTTTTTTTAGCTGTTCATTTGGAGTTCACCTTTAGAAAAATTACACCTGAGAACCAGCTTGTTTTTAAGCCTTTTGTTTCGCCAACTTAAGATTGTTTCCTGGTTTCTAAAGCATCTGCTGGTTCATAGGTTTGATTGGTCTGCTCTTGAGATTGGCTTTCATTTGTCCACCCCTGGCTTATGCTAAACAAAAATCTATAGTATGTATTGAACATTCTTTCATTTAGTATCCAAGGCTACGGTCTTTTTTTTTTGAGATTTAAATAGTAGAAAAATTTGATGAGCTCTGATAAACCATGGTATAAAAAAAAATCTTCGGGACATATTGCTACCTGCAGGATGCTCGGGGAACAAATATTTAAACCATGTAACCTAACAGAGGACCTCACTTTTGTCCAATATTCTCGGTATATCATATGGAAAATGTTTCAGATTTTTTTCAAGGTTACATAAGATAATGGAGCCATTTTCTTTACAATCTCTAATCACACGGGCCCTTCAAAATGTAGTTCAGAGAAATAAGGAGACTTGTTCAAATAGAAATTAGCATTGTTGGCAATTGCAACCAATCAAAACTTTGTATGTACTGTATTTTTTGAACACTAATATAACAGGATTGGTTGATTAACACAGGCTGTTAGGGGCAACCTCCAGACTTGCAAAATGTGCGTTACCTTTTGGCCTAACAAATATTTCAACCTTAAACACAAAAGGGCTATTAATACATGTTTTTACACAAGATTTACATTACTTTCACCCAACTGAATCCAGTTGAAATTAGAAAAAATATGTGAATGTATGGTGTAAGCTGAGCGAATCTTGTTTGAAAACACCCAAATGATGGATGAAAAAGGTCCACAAATGTCTTGTATCTCAAGGCCTTGAGGGTCAAACAAGGCAGAAGGCATCAGTTTTCAACCTCTGTCAGTCATAAAAAAATTATATTTTTTATTTAATTTACCATAAAAGTTGGAAATTAAAGTGTGTGATATAATAAAAACAACTCAAGTGTATTATTAAGCTCAGGGAATTTCAAACATGTTAAAAAGCCTAAAATAACCTAAAAAATCTCTATCCAAAATAGCCTGCGTGTACAAAATTACTGTTTACGGTGCCTCAAAAAGGCATTCATACTCCTTGAAATGTTCCACAATATGTCATGTTACAACCAAAAAGTAAAAGTTTGTTATTAGTATATTATGTAATAGACAAACACAAAGTGGTAGAAAGTGGAAGGAAAATGATAAATGGGTTTCAATTTTTTTTTACAAATATCTGAAAACTGTGGCGTGCATTTGTATTTATCCCCCTTTTCTCTGATATCCCTAACTAAAATCTAGTGGAACCACTTGCCTCCAGAAGTCACCTAATTAGTCCCCCTGAGTTAATACTTTGTAGAACCTCCTTTCGCTGCAAATATAGCTGCAAGTCTTTTTGGGATGTCTCTACCAGCTTTGCACATCTAGAGAGTAATATTTTTGCCCATTCTTCTTTGCAAAATAGCTCAAGCTCTGTCAGATTGGATGGAGAGCAACTCTGAACAGCCATTTTCAAGTTTTGCCACAGATTCTCAATTGGATTTAGGTCTGGACTATGACTGGGCCATTCTAACACATGAATATGCTTTGATCTAAACCATTCCGTTGTAGCTCTGGCTGTAGGTTTAGGGTCGTTGTCCTGCTGGAAGGTTAACATCCACCCCAGTCTCAAGTCTTTTGCAGACTCTAACAGGTTTTCTTCTAAGATTGTCCTATATTTGGCTCCATCCATCTTCCCATCAACTCTGACCAGCTTCCCCGTCCGTGCTGAAAAAAAGCATCCCCACAACATGATGCTGCCACCACCATGTTTCATAGTGGGAATGGTGTGTTCAGGGTTGCTTTTTGGGCAAAAAGTTAAATTTTAGTCTCATCTGATCAGATGTTTGCTGTGTCCCCCACATGGCTTTTCACAAACTGAAAACAGGACTTCTTATGGCTTTCTTTCAACAATGGCTTTCTTCTTCTTCTTGCCACTCTTCCATAAAGCCCAGATTTGTAGAGTGCACAACTAATAGTTGTCCTGTGGGCAGATTCTCCCACTTGAGCTGTGGATCTCTGCAGCTCCTCCAGAGTTACCATGGGCCTCTTGGCTGTTTCTCTGATGAATGCTCTCCTTGCCCAGCCTGTCATTTTAGGTGGACGGCCATGTCTTGGTAGATTTGCAGTTGTGCCATACTCTTTCCATTTTTGGATGATGGATCGAACAGTGCTCCATGAAATGTTCAAAGCTTGGGATATTTTTTTATAACCTAACCCTGCTTTAACCACTTCCGAACCACCCATCCCACATATGCTGTGGCAGGGCGGCCCGGCTGCACGGACCGATGTACCTGTACGTCGGTCCATGCATGAGATACAGCGCACTCACACTGCACACCGCGGGAGCTATCCCACAGGTCCGGCGGACTCGATGTCAACCTGCCACCCGCAATCATGGTAAAGAGAGGCAGAACGGGGATCCGCCAATCTAAACAAGGCAGATCCCCATTCTGACAGGGGGAAACTTCTGTTTCTAGTGATCAGGAACAGTGATCTCTGTGTTGTCCCAGTAAGCCCATCCCCACACAGTTAGAACACACCCAGGTAATACAGTTAACCCCTTGATTGCCCCATAGTGTTAACCCCTTCCCTGCCAGTGTAATTTATACATTGATCAGTGCATTATTTTAGCACTAATCACTGTAATAATGTCACTGGTCCCCAAAAAGTGTTGCTTACGGTCAGATTTGTCCGCCGCAATGTTGCAGAGGTGATCAAATACCACCAAAAGAAAGCTCTATTTGTTGAAAAAAAAGGATGTCAATTTTGTTTGGGTACAACATCACACGACCGTGCAATTGTCACTTCACAATTATGTGCCACTTTGTTTTGGTCTATCACATATAATCCCAATAATATACATTTACGTTTTTGGTTGTGACAGGATAAAATGTGGAACATTTCAAGGGGTATGAATACTTTTTCAAGGCACTGTAATTACATTAGCCCTGACATGAAATTCTTCTGCCAGTCTCCTTCTTGTGCTTTTTAGAATTAATGGTCACATAAACACAGCAACAGGTAGCAAGTAGTATGACATCAAGGTGTCACTAACAATCAAGGCTTTAAATCAGAGTTTTACAAACAGGGCTCCAACATCGGCTTCCAATAAAAAGTTGAAGAATAGATTTGGTAAGAGGCTTTCCTTAGAGAAACACAACATGTTTTGACAACCATCTGACCTAGGTGCCTGAACTAAATTTAAGCTGTGATGACCTTATCCTAATGGTTTTTCAAAATGTTTTGCCTACTGGGTGAATCATTGTGTAGCCCAACATGGAAACTTTTTTAAGGGCAACTACCATCCACCGTCTGCATGTATGTTGGATTTCTTCCACTACTTGGACTAAGCTATGTGTCACATGGATCAGAGTTCTGTTGTGATTGTCTGCTACCTCAAACTCACATGAACTGTTCCTTATCTGTGGGTAATTTAATTACCAATTAAACGCAAATTGATGTTAATGTCAACAGTTCGGAGTTTAGAGTTTGGAGTTCACAGAATAACTGTGTGAATAATCTTGGCAACCAATTGGGAAATTTGACTTGCGATGGTAATGAAACTGGTGGATAATGTTCTGTTTGGTTGACATCAAGCACAGTATAATCTTTATCTATTACCTGAATCGGCTCAATAGATATCGTATGTTTATTAGGAGACATGCTCATTGTAAATTTTACTCTGGCCTTTTCATTTAACTTTTGAGTGACTTCATTTAAAAATAATATACTACACTGCCTTGACCTATCCTTGCTATTTTATATACGTTAAATGTAAATTACAAAATGACCACCCGGTTTCTTTTTGAAATGATAGTGGGCAAAATAGACCAGTTTTATTTTTTGCACCGCTGAAGTAGCTTGGTCCCAATATTTACTTTTCTCCTTGTGATGTCAAAATTATTGAAATATTTCCAAACTGTAACAAAATAATGATGCAGATTTTTTAGGTAGAACACGTTGTTCACTTTGCCAACTGTTGTAGGGTTATAAGTCAAGATATGGCTACAATTAAGGAAAAAATATAATTTTTTTATTTTTTCCATAGACATGTGCACACTGAAATATTTAGTTTCATAATTTCGTTTTCGTCCAAAAAATAAATGTATTTAGTTACTCCCGAAATTCGTTTTTATTCATTTAGTTTTTCGTTAAAAAAATGCATTCGTCCGAAAATCCAAATTAAGGTTAAATCTGTCATTGAAGGCTTATGGTGTCTGTCGAATGTTCTAAGAACAAAAAAAAAGAAGATTCAACAGAATCTTTAAAAAAAAAAAAAAAATTGACTCTTCATGTCTCTCTATGTCGAATCTTCATGTCTCTCTATGTCGAATCTTCATGTCTCTCTATGTCGAATCTTCATGTCTCTCTATGTCGAATCTTCATGTCTCTCTATGTCGAATCTTCATGTCTCTCTATGTCGAATCTTCATGTCTCTCTATGTCGAATCTTCATGTCGAATCTTTTCTCTCTATGTCGACTCTTCTCCGTGTCTCTATAATGTTGAATCTTTTCTCTCTATGTCGAATCTTTTCTCTTTATGTAGAACAATATTGTACTAATAGAGTTAAGGTTAGGCACATTCGACCGCAACGAAAACAAAAATAAAGCATTTGTTTATGTCGGATCTTTCGGTTTTCGTCTTCTGTGCTTTCGTTATCGTTTGTTAAAATGATAACGAAAATACCTGAAATTCGGACGAAAATGCATTCGGACGAAAACGAATGCACATGTCTATTAAATATAGCCTAGTTATAAGGCAAAATTATATAAAAAAAAAAGCTCTTTGTACTGCAATTTCAAAATGACACACCAAAAGTATATGTGGGTCTATTTAATGTAAACAGATACACTGTCTGGCATTTATTTCAGGCATTTAGTCAGATTTAGGTAAATTTTAAAAGATGTAAAGCCAAGCTGCTTTTTCATTTTTGGATAGAGTATAAAATACATAGGACCTCACATATGTCCCATTGGGAAGATTTCCCTCCACTTACTGTATTGTCTCAGAAATACAACAGGAAGTGACAGGAAATCTCTCCAAAGTAAGGGAAGTTCCTCTCTTGGACAGGTGTTATTGGAACCCCCCAAAGGAAGGTTTCCCCTCGGAACCTGTTCTGGTGACATTTTGGATTTGCTGTCACTTTTAGTCACAGTGACAATAGCCACAGGATGAATAGAGAGCAGGCACAGACAGCAGTAAAAACCTAACAACGGTTCCAACTCCTTTCTACCTTATCCAAAGCTAAAAGTAAAAGTTTTGGGATTAAACTTAAAAAAAAAGCCTGAACCAAATTTGGAATTTGAATTCAGCAGGCCAGCATAAACATTGTTCCTTTTATAACTCAGCCCATGGTTTTATTCATTAAAAAGGAAGTAGATACCAAAAGTATTAGGATGCCTGCCATTAAATGCACATGAACTTTAATGGTGTCCCAGTCTTAGTCCGTAGGGTTCAATATTGAGTTGGCCCACCCTTTGCAGCTATAACAGCTTTAACTCTTCTGGTAAGTCTGTCCACAAGGATTATGAGTGTGTCTATGGAAATGTTTGACCATTCTTCCAAAAGAGCATTTGTGAGGTCAGGCACTGATTTTGAACTAGAAGACCTGGCTTGCAGTCTGTGCTCTAATTCCTCCCAAATGTGTGCTATCAGGTTATGGTCAGGACTTTGTGCAGGCCAGTCAAGTTCCTCCACCCCAAACTCACTCAACCATGTCTTTATGGACCTTGATTTGTGCACTGGTCCAAATCATTTGGTGGAGGGGGGATTATGGTGTGTGGTTGTTTTTCAGGGGTTGGGCTTGTCCAGTGAAGGGAACTCTTAAGGCATCAGCATACCAGGATATTTTGGACAATTTCATGCTCCCAACTTTGTGGGAACAGTTTGGGGATGGCCCCTTCCTGTTCCAACATGACTGTGCACCAGTGCACAAAGCAAGGTCCATAAAAACATGGATGAGTTTGACCTCAACCCGATAGAACACCTTTGGGATGAATTAGAGTGGAGGCTGGGAGGCAGGCCTTCCCGTGCAAAATCAGTGCCTGACTTCACAAATGCACTTCTGGAAGAATGGTCAAACATTCCCATAGACACACTCCTAAACCTTGTGGACAACCTTCCCAGAAGAGTTGAAGCTGTTATAGCTGCAAAGGGTGGGCCAACCCAATATTGAACCCTATGGACTAAGACTGGGATGCCACTAAAGTTCATATGCATGTAAAGGCAGGTGTCCCAATACTTTTGGTAGTATAGCGTATATTATATATGTACATTTTAGGAAGATCAGTAATTGTTAACTGACTAAATCAATCAATTTCTTAAGTGGCTCATGAAATAGTTTACAGTCCCAAATTTTCGCAAATTTGCACTAGGTGTTTTTTTGATCATCTAAGAAGCTCAATGTATTTTACTATATGCTTGCTATTAATTATCATGCTCCTGTGATACATTGTTATTTTTTTGGTAGTAGATTTTAAATCAAAGACCCACAAGGAGACTCATCAACGGACAGGGCTTGATGTAACCATGCACTTCCAAATCTTGGATTCTATACCATTTCTACTAAAACCATGTTTGTTGAGTTGTATGCTATGAAGAATCGGGATGGCCTGCAGATTTTAAATTCACCCACAATGCATTTGCATTGCTTTGTTGACTTTACCTCAATTTCCATTGATGTGGTTGTCCATTCTTGTCGTCTTTCTCCAATTTGCATTTTGAGTTAATAAAAAAAAAAAAAAACACCCCCTGGCTGCTCATACTCATACCATCAGGAATATTATGGAGACTCCCTATACAAAAAGGCATAATTAATATCCTAATAAGTTTTAAGGCATCTGTTTACATTTTTTTAGATTTATGTAAAACTGTAATATGACACAAACTGTAAAAAAAAAAAAAAAACACATGAGCACGATAACTTAGCTAATAGTTTTGCATTTTAATTATTTTGTTCTACAATATTAGCCAGAAGTGCATTTCTATAAGCACAATGTGATGCTAAGAAGGCAAGTATGTTCGAGCTGAAAATTTCTCCTTTGTGAAATTGTGTTTTATGACATTTATTTATGTGTAAATGATTCTTTGATATCTTAATAAATATGTGGTGTTAGCATGATTCATAAAGAAAGGATCTAAAATAATTTTTCGTATACTTGATTATTTACTTTGTTTTCAATTTTTTTTTTTACATTTTAATTCTAAAAAAATATAGATAGTTTTTTCTTTTACTTTTTTTAACCATTTAACCATTAAAAGTGAAAATCACCTCTTCCGTAAATCAGCACTAATATTTAAAAAAAACAATTGTACTATATATGGCAATATATTCTAGAAAGATATATATTACCAAAAAAAAAAATTTGAGACAATATATTTCCTAACTAGACTTAAGTGAAATAATTTATACATTCTTTATTTTTATTTATTTTTATACATATTCGGATACATTTGTAAGTATTGTAAGGAGTTACAAAATGATTACAATTCAATATTTTTATTTTGTGCATTGCTTCTAGTTATAAAGGAATTTCAGGGGAAAAACGTTAAAGTTAGAAGTCAGTAGCTCCAAAAACTGGAGCTGCTGACGTTTAATATGCAGACACTTACCATCCCGGGGATCCAGTGCTGTCTTCAGCCAGGCTGTTTTTTCGCCACCCTTTTGGTCCACGGATCCGCCATCTTGACTGTGGGAAGCTGGGAGGGACTACCTAATGCTTCACAGCCAGCTCCCCATTGCATATGCACTTGATGAATGGTCCTGCAGTCTCCTGGGACAGGTGAACTTATCTCCTTGGAGAGGTCCAAATATCCGCTCTGCTCAACTTGGAGACAAAGACACAAGTAAGAGCAGGTACCTGCCAAGAAATAGGTTCCCACTCCCTAAAAAAAAAATCCGTTCTCACCTAGGTGTTGCTGTTTTACAGACATTACAGGCGTTTTTTCAGGCATTTTTGCAGAGTTTTGCAGCGCTTTTGTACAGGCGTTTTCAAGATTAAAAGGTCACCATTGTAAATGAATTAAAACACCTAAAACCTGCCAAAAAATAAGCTCCTGTACTTTTTTGAGTGACGGGTGTTTTGTTTTAGGCGACAGAATGCTCAGATGTGAACAGGGGCCATTGAAATGAATGGGATTTGTCTTGTTGGGCGTTTTTAGAGCTGAGCCTTAAGCCTCGTACACACGATCGGATTTTCCGTGGACAAAGTCTCTGACTTTTGTCCGAAAGGGCGTTGGCCGTGAACTTGTCTTCCATACAAACGGCAAAGAATTGTCGGCCAACAAACAGCTCTTTAGCGCCACCCTTTTGGCACCTTCTGCTAATGTTGTGTTTGGTGAGCATTGTTTCCGAGCATGCGTGTTTGTACTTTGGACTTTTTTTCCACCTGATTGGAAAATTCGACAACAGACGATTCTCCACATAAAATTTGAAAGCGTGCCATCCAACATTTGTCCGCGGAAAATCCAACAACAATTGTCTGATGGAGCGTACAGAACGGTCAGATTTTCCGCCAACAGACTGTCATCACACAATTCCCGTTGGAAAATCCGATCGTGTGTATGAGGCTTTAGAGCAGAAAAACGCCCAAAAAAAACTAACCTAGCAGCATTCTGTAACAGAAGAATTTTTTTTTTTAATACTAAGCCTGTAAAGAAGACTTACAAATACTTACCAGGCCACTGGACTGAAACTCTAATCTTCACTTTCTCTCAGAGCTTTGGTCACTGCTGGTATCTAACATTCCTGGATGACTAAATTTTTGGGACTGCACTGGACCAATCACTAAGTACTAATGCGGGTACATGGGGAACATCTAGAGCACTGTGTAAGCTTAAGTGACCAGTTTACACAGGGCAGTTGAGTGAAGTGACGGGGTAGTGAAGGAAAGGTATGTGTTGCAGGTGAGGGTTAGAACACAGAATAAATTTAAAAGTTAGCCATTTGTATTGATTAGGGATGCAAGTCTATTGTTCTTCCATTTAAAAAATATCTAAATATCAAAAATTATAAAAACTTGAAACCTATACCTTTAGGTAGCCATGTGTAATTATTTTTTGTTTTAAATCACTCCTAAATTGCTGTATGTGAAGAGAATGCAAATATTTTATTAGTTTCATTCAATGAATATGTAAAGAATGATAGCTAATACCCTAAATATAACAATAAAAAGTTGAGTAAATGGGACTTTTATGCCCTGTACACACGATCGGTTCATCTGATGAAAACGGACCGATGGACCGTTTTCATCGGACGAACCGATCGTGTGTGGGCCCCATAGTTTTTTTTTCCCATCGGTAAAAAAAAATAGAACCTGTTTTACATTTTTCTTATGGTTAAAAAACCAATAGAAAAAAAACGATCGTCTGTGGGGAAATCCATCGGTCAAAAATCAACGCATGCTCAGAATCGAAAGTCGACGCATGCTTGGAAGCATTGAACTTAATTTTTTTCAACACGTCGTTGTGTTTTACGTCACCGCGTTCTGACATGATCAGATTTTTAACCGATGGTGTGTAGGCAAGACTGATGAAAGTCAGCTTCATCGGATATCTGATTAAAAAATCCATCGGTCCGTTTTCATCAGACGAACTGATCGTGTGTACAGGGCATTAAGGTGCATCTAGTGTCACTCACATGAAACAACACATATAAACACATATATAAAAACTATGAATTTTATTGTAAGAAACATAAAACAAAAAAAGGGTTAGTGAACCCAAGATAAAAACATTGAGAAAAAAAAACATATACCGTATTTATCGGTGTATACTGCGCACTTTTTTCCCCTTAAAATAAGGGGAAAATCGTGGGTGCGCGATATACGCCGATACCGGCTTCCCGCGCTCAGTTTGAACGCCTCCGCCGACATATACCGAGCGCAGTACACTCGGGTATATTCGGCCAGGCTCGGCTCGGCTTATGCGTGAGAAGCCGAGTGTTGCCGAATATACCCGAGTGTACTGCACTCGATATATGTCGGCGGAGGCATTCAAACTGAGCGCGGGAAGCGGGGATTCGACTCGGAGACAGCGCGGGAGAAGCCGGGAGGACACCACGAGGCCGCAGACGGACGCCGGGCAAGACACCAAAACTGTAAGTATTAAAATCTTTTTTTACAGGAATAACGGGTCTACATTAGGGGTGCGCGCTATACGCTGGAGCGCGCAATACCCTGATAAATACGGTATATTTTTTTTAATCAACAAAAATTATTTTATTGAGCAGAAATATAAGGCATTACAAAGTACAAACGAATAGGCATACAGTATATCAACCCCTTAAACGTAATTTTACTTTTACTTAGAAGAGAACAACCCTCCCCTGGTCGGTTATATATGCACGCAAATATTCCTTGCATTTCCTACTCTCTGAGTTCTGAGTGGGTGGGGCTTTCTGCTTTAGTTACATGATAAAGTGCTAAAAACAGCAGCATGCCAATCAGGCATGAAACTAAGTTTTGGAGGAGGAGTTATGTATACCTAACCATATAAATTTCAAGGAAGTCATGTTTTCATTTTGTGACCGTTTTACAGAATCTTAGCTTGTGGCTAAATAAAAAAAAAATTGCTTAAGGATAAACTAGAAAAAAAAATGTTTTGGAAGAAAGGTAATACTAAGGGGTTGATTTACTAAATGCAAAATGCAGCTGTACTCTGCAAGAGCAGTTGCTCCAGAGCTTAGTAAATGAGCAGAAGCTTTGCTGACTTCCTTCATCCAATCATGTGCAAGCAAAAATTCTTTTTTTTTTTTCCTTGCATCTTATTGGATATTATTTGCAAAGTGAATCTTTACCTCATTTACTAAGCTCTGGAACAAATGCTCTTGCAGAGTACACATTCTAATTGCCGTTGGTAAATCAACCCCTATGTGTTATTTAAAATTTAACCCAAACACTAATATTAATCTTTAACGTTTAAACTCCCCTTAATGCCAAAACAAAACCCTTGACCTAACAATTGCCTTTAAAACTGAGCACTTAACCTATTTTTATCATGTTACCCTTAAACCAGAGCTTAAAAGGGTATGTAAAGGTTTGTTTTTTATTTTCTAAATAGGTTAAGCCTCGTACACACAACCAAGGAACTCGACGGGCAAAACACATCGTTTTCCTCGTCGAGTTCCTTGTTAGGCTGTCGAGGAACTCGACAAGGCAAGTTTCTCCATTCTCGTCGAGGAAAAAGAAGACATGCTCTCTTTTTGGCTCGACGGGATCCTCAACAGTTTCCTCGTCGAAAAATGTACACACGACCGGTTTCCTCGGCAAAAACAAAATCCCAGCAAGTTTCTTGCTGGTTTTTGCAGAGAAACTCGGTCATGTGTACGAGGCCTGACTTTAAGCTAGTGCATTGTTGGTTCACTTAACTTTTCCTTCGATTTCCCTTCTAAATGTAGTTTTCTTTGTCTGAATTTCTCACTTCCTGTTCTTCCTCAGTAAACTTGCCCCATCATCCAAGCTTTTCTTGCTGGGGGCTAGTCAGCCAGAACAGCTTACTGAGCAGGAGCCTTGGGCCGTGTCATGTTCCAGTGAATCAAGTCCGTGTCCTGGGGACAATTTTTGACTGTAATCTGAATTGGATACCCCAAGTCAATCAATGTATCCGCAACGCACTGTACTACATCAGGTGTCTGAGAAAGGTTCTCAGAACCACCGGAAAGTCTTGGTTCAATCTCTCGTCAACTCCCGGATTGACTTTAACAACATTGTATATTTGGGTATGCCTCTAAAGTGGCCGAGGAAAATCCAGCTCGTCCAGAACCAGGCCGCTAGACTAATCTCTGGCCTAAATAGGCGGGAGCATATTACCCCTACCCTGCAATCACTGCACTGGCTCACTGTGGTAGATCGCGTTGAGTTTAAGGCTCTTTGTCTCGCCTATCGCGCTTATTATTGGACGGGCCCGCAATATCTGAATTCCTTGATAACACGATATGCCCCTGCACGAGCACTCAGATCACTAACAGCTGGTCTTGTCACCTGCCCATCTGCCTGTTTGCTTACCTTTGGGGGCAGACGCTTTTCTGTGAGAGCAACGGCTCTATGGAATAGTCTCCCTGTTTCCATTCGGTCTCTCCCCTCTATTATGGTCTTTCGTAAAAGGCTAAAAACTTGTGTTTTTGAGAAAAAGCAGGCCGGGTCTTGTTAGTTCTCCCTGTTGTTCCCTGGTGGTCTGTTTCTTAGTTTTTTTTTGCTCTCCTTTTTTCTTTTCCTTCTATTTCTTTCCCTCCCTGACTTGATTTATCTATTTACAGTTATGTTTTCTGCGCTTAGACACTGCCCTGACGGGTCAGTATTTGGCCCATTATAAACCTATTAAATCAATCAATCAGGAACAGGAAGTGAGAAATTCAGACAAAGAAAACTAAGAAAAAAACATTTAGAAGGGAAATCGAAGGAAAATGTAAGTGAACCAAATGCACTAACTTAAAGGAACCTATTTAGAAAATAAAATACGAACCTTTACAACCCCTTTAACCCTAGCCCCTAATAATTAACACTCGCTTTCCCCTAGTTTTAGGTGCAAGACAGCTCTTACCTTGTTGAGTGCCATAAATGTTTGACACAAGCTGCCTTTCTAGCATAAAGCTCTGCAAGCCATTTATTTGTAAACCTTTATTTTTTTTTATGTTAAATGTTTTGTTACAGAAATTATATTCCTAAAAAATAATGTGCCCCTCTCATCAAAATATAAGGAACCTGCCTGTCCCCAATCCATACAGAGTTCTTGCATTATTATTTTGTACGTTGAATTTATGACTAAAGAAGGCCATACACGGTCGAATTTCGAACAAATTTTCTTTTCAAAATCAGAAAGTTCGTTTTTTTTTGTGATCCGATGATACCACCATTGATTTTCGAAATTCGGCCGACAAAATATTCATGTTCCTGGGAATATTCGTTTCTCTCCGGGAATATTCTTTTCTGTCCGGGAATATTCGTTTCTCTCCGGGAATATTCTTTTCTCTCCGGGAATATTCTTTTCTCTCCGGGAATATTCTTTTCTCTCCGGGAATATTCGTTTCTCTCCGGGAATATTTTTTTCTCTCCGGGAATATTCTTTTCTATGCAGGAATAATCTTTTCTTGCACATGCGCGTTTTTTTTCTATTACATTTCTCGCACGATTCTCCCATCATTGATCAGAAAATCATTAATTTTTCAAAAAAATTCCAACATGTCGGATTTCTCAAATTTGTTTGCCGCACGAAAAATCGGCTGTTGCTGCAGCCCACTAACGGTGCGAAATTTGTACGAAAATTATTTGATACGATTCTCGAAAGAATATTCTTTCGAAATTCGAACTGTGTATGGCCGCCTTAAAAATGACACAATGATAATTATTATTAGTAAGATTATAATTTACAATAATACTCAATAATTTAATTTTTCTTTATGGTGGATAATAGTGTTTTAAAAAAAAATTAATTACAGGTTAATAAAATGAAAAAAAATAATCATTGTAGCATTTCATATTGCATATGATTTTCTACATCAACGTGCATTACATAAGAAACAAACCAGCTATTCTATTTTTTATTTTTTAATAAACTCTACTGAAAAGAAATTCCTTTTTCTTTGCAAAACTAAAACTGAGCTTTGAATCACTACACAATTATGTCATTAATTGCGTTGCTTCTTTTTCCTTGTTCACTGTATCCAGGTGTATTGCATGATAGAAATGTTTCTATATAGAAAAAAAAAGGATGATGTTTAAAGCTGCATGATAAATACCTTTGATAAGCCATCATTATATTCTGTCTACAGTGGAAATGTTTTTGTCTGTATTCATAGTAACTTGAATTGTACCACTTACTGTATGCTACACAGATGTCAACTTGCCTATTGTACCACTTGAGAGTATTTAAGACTACTGTGAATCATTCTTTGCTGTGATAAAATTATGAAAAAATACAGCGTGAAACATACTTGAACATCTTTATTCAACTGGTGCAATAGTAAAGCTTCCACCTGTGTATTAACACAGCTTTATGTTTTATACTTCTAGATGGTAATGAAATGTTCCTGCTTTTATTTTTTATTGTAATTAAAATGTGTGACTATATTATGGAATATTTTCCTTTGTGGAAAATGTTGGTGCTTCTATTTAATATTAAAAAGAAAAGATAATTTATGCAAATAAAACATTTCATTGAATGTGTTTAAAAGTGTCATATCACTTAATAGCCATTGATAGACAATCAAATACTGGGTATGGTATTTTTTTTTTAAATAATGCTATGGAAAAAATATTTGCATTGGGTAATTTTTAAATACTTCTATGCATATATTTTAAAGTTGGAAATTGGAATGATCTCTGTGGTATCGTTGCATGAAAACCATGTATTTAATATTATTTTCATTTTATGTTTCTACAATATATATATATATATATATGATTCTAGCACTTATTCTGCCCCTTTAAAATGTCACAAAGGTCAGCAACGTTTGTCTTGCTCGCCTGTACATGGTTGAACTCATCTTTATGCATATGCAGTAACCGCTTCAGCTAACGGCATAAAATTCTAAATTAATTCACTATTTAAACAATATTTCTAATATATTTAATTTTTCATCTATAGTATATTGAATATTATTTTGTGATTTATGGTTAGTTTTGCAGAAAATAACAAAGCCCAATATGCATTTTGAACTTAATCATAAAATATATAAAATAGATACAGTTTTATTTTTTATTTTATGCCCTTATTTTTTTATTTATGGTAAATTTATGTGTAAAGCAAAACATGGGTATATTGAAAAAAAATAAAAATCCATAAATATTTTAAATGTGCTCCTGTGCCAACAGTAAATGATGATAAAGGATTTTATGAATTGTGCTTGATACAAACATATTTTGTTGACGCAATTATTTGTGTTAAAATACAAAGCTGGAAAGAAGGACTGAAAACTTGTAAATTGTTCTAAATGTGACTTTTTACTTGATTTTGTAGTTTGTATCTTTATCAAAGCAAATTAAAGGCACAACGTTGTTTGGAAAAATTATATTTGTCATGATTTTTTTGAATGCCTGTATATGTATGTGTGTAGAGTAACTATTTATACTGTTAAATTGTACAGATCTAATTTATTCTCAATTTTAACCTTTCAAATACAAACATGCCATGCTCAAAATATAAGTCGGCACATTTTACAAGCTTAAAGCCAAATTAAAGTTTTAGTTGTTCAATTTTGTTTAAATTCAAAATTTGAACCTATGCTCCTTGAAAATTCAGATTGTAGAATGCTTTGATAATCCTATTAGAAGTGGAGATAAGTTTTCCAGGCTGAGCAAGAGGGATGTTTATGGCATTTTCAATATGAATACCAGGATTCCTTCTGGTTTAAACTTTGAAAGGGACGTGTCCTATAACTGTGACTGTTTTTTTTTTAAATACATTTTATTTTCTCCTCTCCCTCCTTGCTCAGAAGGGGATAATATTATACAAGAGTGCTGTTTCTAGTTGATAACTCAAATAAAATAAGAATTTTAGCCCCATTCAGACTCCATAAATTTACATTTATGTTTTTTTTTTTTTTTTTTTTTTACATTACTGGAATATTATTTTTGTTTTTATGGGAGGGGTTATATTTAGTAGTTAAGGATCCTTTTTTTGAAGTTTTGTGACTTTGTGCACCTATTTCATAATTTAGGATTATACTAGGATTGCACCGATACCGTTTTTTACCGGCGAGTACAAGTAGGGATACTTTCGCTCAAGTCACTATGACAAACCTGGGTTTATACAGAAGCAGTGCAGGAAACTGCATAGGATTCGGACAGGAATCGCACCGTAATTCCTGTTCAAATCACATGCAATTGAAGCTCGTTAATTTTGTACTGTGGGAGGAGAACCAATGAAAGGATGAAAGAGAGGCGTTTGAGCAGTGCTATTTTTTACATGTGGTCAAAGGTGAACTGGTGTTGCTGTTGAGGATGTATCTTCTTATTGACGGGCAAAATCCTAATTATTCAAACATCAGCACAAATGCATATGTGTGCTTGTATCGATACATGATGTTATGGAAGCCTCATTTAGAAGATAAGGTGGTGGAAGTCAACATTTTTTTAATATCTGATATTAAAAACATGTCGACTTCCAATATATGCCACTTTGTGCCCGAATGGCACACATCACCCTTCTTCAGAGACAAAATAATTCACGAAAATATAGGCATTGGTGACTCATCCAGTGCAGTCAGAGGTAGGTGACAAGAAGCAATCCTGCATTAGTCACACTAACCAAATCATATTATCCGATTTGATAGTAGTCATAGATATAATATTAAATACTACTATCTGCATTCCTCTAAATTAATACTGCATATCAAAAATGGGAGAGAAAGAATTGGTCAGAATGGAATACGGATAAATAGGACTGCAATTTATTAATTATCCACATAAAAACACATTAAATAACACAAAGGTGCCAGTATCTCCACAGCACTAGTAAAATTAGACGTTAGTCTAAACAAAGACAGGTGGCCACCACAGCCATACACACAGCTTACATACACCTGCAGGAATCAAAGAGCTGGATCATGGTAAAGAATATCACAGGGCTGGATTGAAGATAGTATAGCCGCAAAAAAAGCTGTGAAGCTAGGTACAGTTCCAGGTTGTCTTCTTCAGAGACAACCTTTATGGAACAGTCCAGAAATGTCTGACCTTAAGACATGTGCTTCCCAACATAAAGGATACAAGCCTTTAATATATCAGGGCCTAATTTAGACATATATTGGATTATCTTTTAATTTAATTAAACTCTGTCACTAAATGTAAAAGTTAAAAGGCTACTCTCTGTATAAAAGAGAATTAATACTGATCTATCCTTCTGCTCATTCCATCGATCCTTACTCTCTTAATGAGTGGCTGAAGGATCTTATGAATCCAACATTTACAGTAGTGTCAGATGCCTTGCCTTCCCTGTGACCACTGTTTCCATCCGCCAGTCCCAATGTCACAACAGGACACAATAGAGGATGGTAGAGAGGAACCACAGAGAATGATGGGACACCAGGCAATCGACACACCTGGAAGTGTCGGATGCTGAAAAGTCTTTAGCCACCATAGGTCTTCAAGAGAATGATGGAACACCAGGTAATCGACACACCTGGAAGTGTCGGATGCTGAAAAGTCTTTAGCCACCATAGCTCTTCAAGAAAGTGAAGACTGTCAGTGCGGGTGGCAAGACGGGTAAGTAATAATTCTCTTCCTTACAAAGAGCTGTTAATTTGCAACCTTAAGATCTAACGACAGAGTCTCTTTCAATGATGAAGGCAGGTAAACCAGTTAAAATGTAGATCATAAAGGACATTTATAATTAATATTCAGATCACACATGATATTGTCCTTGTTGAAAATGCATACATTTAGGATCAGCTAAGGGTGCATTGAAATGGTCTTCTTTATTTTTAAGGAAACCACCGGAATAATAGATCTATGTAACAGGTCATTTATAAGAGATGCAGTATATTGCATATTTTAGCAGGTGCTTTTTTTGGTCTGTAGGGTTCATGTATGTGCACTCACCACAACGTACATGTAAGAAAAGAACACATATCAACACAATTGTGGACCATGTACTAAAACGGAAACATGCAGAATCAGTTGCAGCTCCAAATAGTAGCCAATCAGCTTCTATTTTTTTTTTTTTTGGTCAAAATGTAATTGAATAACCTGACATTAGAATCTGATTGGTTACTATGCACAGCTGCACCAGATTATGTATGCACCAGTTTTAGTACATCTCCTCCATGTCCTCAGGTTTCATTACTTGGTGTGGGTGCTTGTTTGTCTGAGAAAGGATCAGTGTGAGATTGTGAAAAAATGTATCTGTGGTTTAAATATGAATTTGCATTTCTTAATACTGAATCCATTCCTGTAGTTGGCACTAGGCCAGCGGCTTCATGTATTGATCGGGCAGTTTTCACGGTTGACTTTTTTACCTGCTGTTCACTATGTTGTTTGGATATCAGGCATTCTTACATGTGAGTTGAATACCTCCTTTTAATTTTTTTTTGGATAAAGTTTTTTAAACGGTACTGCGCAATGAGGCTTTTTCTATTATATCTATCCACATGAGGATTATTTACCATATCCAACCACTGGTCCAGAGGATACCTGCAGGGGTCACCCCACAAACGCATTTGACCTAACTAGCGATAGTTGGTCCAATCCCAAGGGTGAGTGCACATCTACTAGGGGGGGCACCCTATTTAAGCACATAAGGAGCATGGAATTTTTCATCAATTTTTCAAGTCACAGCACTGTGTATGAGACCTTCAACACTGTTCCAACAGCACAAGCACTTTTTTCACTGGGGACTTTTTCCAGCTGTTGTTTTTTTAGTGTTTTTTTTGTGTGTGTTCTGTTATTTATTTTAATGTTTCATTATTTACTTGGTTGTATGTAGCAATTAGCGTGGTTTATTCTTTATTACTAGGCCAGAACATCAAAACCTCAGAGTTTTATATGTGAAGGGGAGAGGGGACTTGGTCGCTAGAAGTTTATAAGAGGGCACATGCACCTAACGGGATTCCAGAAATACCGTATTTTTCTGTGTATAAGACGCCCTCCCACACACACACACACACACACACACACACTTTTCCAACCCAAAATTAAGAAATCTATATTTTAAACAAAACAGAACACATTTTTATTTAGTAATTATCGCAAGTAATATTTACATACCCTTCTCTCCTAAGCTTGGTTGACACACATAAGCCACTCTGGCGCTGCTCCATAATCCAGGTTTTAAGCCTCTGCTTCAAGTTTGGCCATTTTGCTAGTTTTCCTCTTAAAGCGGAGGTCCGGTTTAAAAAAAAAAATAAAAAAAAAATTAAATGTCAGCAGCAACTAACACTGTAGCTGCTGACTTTTAATAAGGAGACATACCTGTCCGGAATGCCCGCGATGACAGCAGCCAAAGCCGAGCTTCACCGCCCGATTCCCTACTGCGCATTTGCGAGCCGTGCGGGCTCCACGTGAATGGATGATGTCTCCTGGGACACACGCAAGGTCCCAGAAGACACTGCTCCCTCATTTCACAGGAGGCAGCCGAGGAACAGAAGAAAGAAGACTGACTGCGAATCAGGAAGTGGCAGATTAAGATGATCTGCCTAGCAACAGGCACTTCAGGTATGTATAAAAAAAATAAAAAAATATTTCTGGTGGAGCTCCGCTTTAAGAACTTCTTGTTTTTCAGTATCTTAAGGAGTTGTTCTTCCTGTTTTCTCCACTGTCTGACCATGCACTCAGTGGGAGGAGGTCCAAACTGTCTAAAGCTCTATTTCCATGCTCTTTTGCATAGCTGAATACATTCAGTTTGAATTTTGCAGAGTAAGACAACCGTGTCCTATACACTGAAAAATACGTTATGTGCATATTCAAACAGTAGTATAAATAAAAGAGGCAAAATTGGAAGAAGAATAAAAATTAGTCCGAACCGTCAACATGAGGCTGTGAGATTCAGATTTGTTCTCATCTCTCTCAATCACGCTTTCCATTACCTCAATATTATTCATTCCACTAACTCAAGTGGCCAAAGATGGTGGTTCAGGCTGCCAACATTATCTGACGATGACAAATTGGGCTGCTGTCAGAAAGTGTCTAATCAGACATTTCTTAATTTGTTTGTAGAGTATCGGTTATTTCGTTAGAAAAAAAACACCTCTTTTCAGCTATGACTAAAATTTTTAATTCTTCACATTACCATTACCAAATTCACAGATACAGCAACATGGAGTTCTGTGTTTAGTGCTGACACCACTCCCCTCTCTGATAAGAGTGAGAACGGAGCAATCAGCAGTCATGTGATCATTCAGTTCTCTGGTTTAGGGCTGAAGGGGGACAGCTGCTGCATCAGACCGATGCTACAGCATAAGGCTTCATTTCCACTGTCGTTTTTACAGCCACTTTTCTGAGCTTTTTTTACAGCTTAAAAACGCCTGTCCATGTTATTCTATGGCATCATGCCCACATAGGCGTTTTTGAGCTTCAAATGGCATAGGCGTTTTTGAGCTGTAAAAAAAACGCAGGACCAGGGCGTTCTGAAGCTCCAGAGTAGAGCTGTAAAAACGCCAGACCTTAAAAAACACTCAAAAACGCTCAAAAACGTGTGAAAAAACTCAAAAACGCTACCGCTTTTTTTTGGGCTGTAAAAACGCCAGTGGAAATGAAGCCTAAAGGTGAGTATAGATGTTTGTTTTTGTTTTTTTAAATACCCCAAACTTCTCCTTTAAATCAGACAGAATCCTAAATCTAAAAATCGAAAGAGTTTCATGCTCTATTATATCTCAATAGTTAAAATATATAAAAGTATAGATTTAATCGGTATACTTGGAAAATGAATAAGATCAAAATACAGTTTTACATTTTGGCAAACATATATGATAATTTATTTTTAAACTTACAGGTGCTAGGGTTTTATTTTTAGCGCCAATGCTCTTCTGTTCTTAAAACCCAGATTGTGTTTTTGAAACACAGGTGGTCTATCATAAAGCTCACGTTTCTAAATAATACAAGCACCATACTTTATGAGACCTTAAAATGAAACAAAATTTACTGTAATATATACAATTTAATTTGTGAATATTATATCTCACTTTATTTTAAAGTGTTACTAAACCCACAACAGTAAAATCATTCTGTGTATGCAGTAAAGCATGCTTGTTACACACACTGTGGAACCTAAGGGATTAATCCTCCTCAATTGTGTAAAAAAGCTGTTGGATCCTGACTTCTCTGATCCTCCTCATCCATCTGCTTATAGCACAGAGCCTTAGATGCACTCTGCACATGCTCAGTTTATTGCTTTTTTCTTTAGAGCTTTTTTCAATTTTTTTGTTGGGAGGGGCATGTGATCAACACAGGACCAATCAACACTGTCAAAACAGTAGATCAGGGGGCCATGCAGTCTCACAGGAAAGTCGGAGTAGAATGATAACCCCTCATACAATATTTAACCAGACACTGATAGAAGTCACAACAAGACTGCTATACTGTTGATGAGAAAAGGTATTTAGCAGTGGTGGCTGGTGTTAAACTTTTTGGGAAGTGTGGCAAACAACCCCCCCCCCCCAGGTCAGCCTGCCTCTCCATGGTGATGGTCTCGCACCCACCCCTCCATGGTGACGATCCCTGCATTCAGTCTTTCCACAATTTCCTCAGCTTCTCCTTCTGGCCAACCCCATCCACCTCCTATCCTGATTGGCCGGTAGGAGAAGCCGGAAGACAATAGCGAATATTAATTGTACGCCCCGAGCCCAACCTTTTTTAAGCCAATTAGAGCCTCATTTTTTAATCATGTGGCTTGCAAAATAAAAAAAAAACATCATACAAATGTATGAGTCCGATGCCCTGCAGAGGGGCGGCGCCCCTGCTTCCCTAATGGACCGGCATCTCCTGGTATTTAGCAGTTTATATTTACTAAAATAATTGCATTTTCATGTTCTGTGTACTGTGGGAGACCAGATATAGTGAATGCAGGGTCCTGGGTTTAGTAACACTTTATACAAACAGAAAGGTGCAGCACTCTAAACAGGGGAATACCAACGGGCAGGGCGGAGTCAACAGGTGGGTGCTCAGGCTGCGGTGTCCTCCAGACAACACCCAAATAGGTAGACAAAATAGAAAAATAGCCAGCAACTCCAATTCATAAGAATAATTTATTGGAACATGAAGGAAAACAAAAAAGCAGACTGCAGTGACTGCTTTTTTGTTTTTTTGTTTACATGTGCCAATAAATTATTCTTATGGATTGGAGTTGCCGGCTATTTTTTTATTTAGTAATACTTTAAGGTCATGAGGTTTATGTCATTCCCAAAGAAATGGGTAGGAATCAGTTCAAAAACTTTAAATGCATATGTACTAACGAAGAACGTGATCTTGCAAAATGGTACAAAACAAGATTTAATGCTACTTAAATTAGCCACTAAGCAGCAAGCTTACCAGGGGTGATTTACTAAAAGTGGAGAGTGAAAAATCGAGTGCAGTTCTACATAGAAACCAATCAGTTTCCAAGTTGTATTGCTAAAGCCTATTTGAACAAGATGAAGTTAGAAGCTGATTGGTGTCTATGCAGATATAAAACAAGCTCTAGGATGGTGCTATTTTTTTTTTTTAAAGAAAATTGTTGCTACAGCAATTAAAAATGCACTGTTTATATTTTGCCCTTGAAGAAGATCATATACCGGTAATTACAATATAACTACATGGTATTGAGCTCTGACAATCTATTTGAATCACAATTTAAAAAATCATCTAATCTTATTTGTACAGTTATCAAAAACAATTCTACTGTAAAAACGCAGTGCAGATAATTATGGGGAATGCACAAGTTGCAAACCTGTATGCGATTTCCCTCCCCATTTTTTTTATCATTCTATAAATTCTTGCTATAGTATAAATTAATAGCAAAGGGACACCTTACTAAAGATGTAGGCCCGGATTCAGATACATTTACATATCTTCCGGCAGGCGTAGCGTATCTCAGATACACTACGCCGCCGTAACTTAGGGCGCAAGTTCCGTATTCAGAAAGAACTTGCGCCCTAAGTTACGGCAGCGTAGTGTAAATGTGTCGGCATAAGCCCGCCTAATTCAAATGTGGCTAGTAGTGGGCGTGTTTTATGTAAGACTCTCATGACCCCACGTAATTGAGGCTGTTTTCGAATGGCGCATGCGCCGTCCGTGAACATTTCCAAGTGCGCATGCTCCAAATTACGCCGCAAACTGTCAATGCTTTCGACGTGAACATAACTTACGTACAGCCCTATTCGCGAACAACTTACGCAAACAACGTAAAATACGACACTGTTCGGTCGTTTCCGACGTCCATACTTAACATGACTTACCCCTGCTTTATAAGGGGCAAATTTACGCCAGAAAAAGCCTTACGTAAACGACGTAAAAAATGCGCCGGGCGTACGTACGTACGTACGTACGTACGTACGTACGTTTCTGAATCGGCGTATCTACCTAATTTGCATATTCCTCGCGTAAATCTACGGAAGCGCCACCTAGCGGCCAGCGTAAATATGCAGCCTAAGATATGACAGGGTAAGAGACTTACGCCGGTCAGGTCTTAGGGAAATCTATGCGTAACTGATTATACGAATCAGTCGCATAGATACGACCCCGCACACTCAGAGTTACGACGGCGTATCCGGAGATACGCCGTCGTAACTCCTATCTGAATCCGGGCCGTAGTTTTCCTCCTAATTTAATAGTTGAACATTTTTAAATTATCCCTGAATTTTACTGGATATTTAAGGGGAATTTGTAATGGTTGTTGATTTTTGTCATAACCGTTTGAAAGTTTACAAGTTTATAAATCAGTTCATTTATTTTTAAAGTATTAATATAAAGTTTTTATTTAATTCCAAAGATCTATTATAGTGTGCAACCATGACATTCAGATTGCACAACATGCTGAGCTTTCCAAGAAGAAAGCCCAGCATGTCTTTGGAGCCCAGCATGAAGAAGGGAGCCTGTCTTCCTCTGACTCATCTGGCTGTTGATTTGTAGCCCAACAATTATAAAAAACATTTAGAGATCAGAAAGAATCACCATGGACCATGTCAGGTACAGGATGCAATTATCCACGTTTACCTAATTAAATAGAGAAAGTAGGTTTAAATATTTTTTTTTTCAATAAACACAATAAATAAAATGTAAATACAAAAAAAAATAAAAAATCCATAAACAGTGAATACTGGCTACGGATATAACTTCTTTCGTAAAATGACCCCACAAGAGTAAATAAACTGATGAGTGTTGCAGGTATGGTGACCCCTTTTGTTTGACCTAGAAGCCAAAGAATATTTTCTGGTCTGAATAGCCGAAGCTATTGGAAGAAGAATATGAGCATGAAAGGGTGAAGGGAATCCTGGTAAGGTAAAATCCTATTTCATTTTATTTTTTTATGAAAACAGGTTCAGTCGAGTTGTATTTTTTTTTATCTCAGACTATTTTGGTAAAATGTTATTCAATATTAATTTACATAACATATTAATAAAATTCAAATTTATTCATTTTAATTAAATAGATGAATCTAAGTGCTGTGCATTAATATTTGCACCAATCTGTTATGCATCATTTTTTTTAGAGAAACCAATTATGCATCAATTTTAAAGGAATAATTAAATAGAAAATAATTTTTGTAATTTAGCTTTCTGAAGACATTAAATCAGGCTCGAAAACTTGAGAGCTCCTTTAGGCTAAATAGATGCACAAAGTTTTAGGCTGTACTTTTAAAAACGCTTCTAACAATACGAAAGAGCACATATTAAAGACTATTCCAATTTCATTTTTGCAGGTGCAGTCAGTCGGTAAAGTTAAATTATTGAGAGACCGACTAACGCTCCGCAACAAGCCAGGCTGTCCAGAAAACCGTGCTAGAGCTGAGGAAGTAGCTACACTGCTTGAGTTTGGGAGATTAGAGAAGCTTGTACTGCACAGATCGTTCCTGATCTGTTCCAGGTGAGATGAGGACCTTTTAATCTATGTCAACTTAATAAAATATTGCTATTTTTTTTTTTTTTTTTAATCCTCTGTCTATATTTTTGCCTTTTATTATATTGCTCACACAGAGGCTATTTTTCTTACTAAATCTTAATTCCTAATCTCCAAAACAAACTCAGGCTTTATATAGTTCCTCAAAAAATTTTCAAAATATGTTTTTCTACAGTATGTAAGACATTTGTACGTGAAGTGATGTGCATTATGTTTTACTTATTTGTATAGCACTAGCATCTTTTTTTTTTGTTACTAGTGCTTTAAAAAGAACATTAAAAAACATCATCAGACCTCTTAAATGAGTACATTTTATATTTTATATTTTTAAGCTGAATTCCAGGTAAATATAAAAAAGTTCATGACACTTCAGGAATTTTAGTCCAAATGTTATTGGATATAGAGCAGCTATGGTGAACCTTGGCACCCCAGATGTTTTGGAACTACATTTCCCATGATATCTCATGCACCCTACAGTGTAGTTGAGCATCATCAGAAATGTAGTTCCAAAACACTGTACCCAAATAAAATGTGTCCTTCCCCCCTCACAAATAGAGCTTTCTTTTGGTGGCATTTGATCACCTCTGTGGTTTTATTTGTTGGGCTATAAACAAAAGACAAGCTAAGACAATTTTGAATACAAAAAACACATTTTTTACTTTCTGCTTTAAAAAATATCCAATATAAAAATGTAAAAAAAATCAAATGTCTTCATTAGGCCAATATTTATTCTGATACATATTTTTGGTAAAAAAAAAAAAAAAGTTTTAGTGTCTACAAACTGTGGAATATTTTTGTTTTTACTAGTAATGGCGGCGATCAGCGACTTATAGCAAGACTGCAATATTGGACAAATCGGACACTAAAGCCCCATACACACTATCAGTTTTCCTGCAGGTTTTTCTCTTCAGGTTTACCAAAACCACGTAGTGCAAGGGCCTGCCTGATTGCATACAAATTGAAACTCTAAGGCCTCGTACACACGACCAGTTTCCTCGGCAGAATTCAGCTTCCGACCGAGTTTCTGGCTGAATTCTGCCGAGGAAACTGGCCGTGTGTACACTTTCGGCCGAGGAAGCCGACGAGGAGCTCGGCGAGGAAATAGAGAACATGTTCTCTATTTCCTCGTTGTTCTATGGGAGAACTCATCCCGCCGAGCTCCTCGGCGGCTTCAGTGCTGAACTGGCCGAGGAACTCGATGTGTTTGGCACGTCGAGTTCCTCGGCCGTGTGTACGAGGCTTTATGCTCTGTGTTCCATTCCATTTGTACACACGATCGGTTAAACCGAAGAGAATGGTCTGATGGACCGTTTTCATCGGTCAAAACCGATTGTGTGTGGGCGCCATCGGTTATTTAACTATCGGTTAAAAAAAAGCCAACTTGTTTTAAATTTAACCGATGGATTCCTAACCGATGGGAAAAAAATTGATCGTTAGTAGGCACAACCATCGGTTAAAAATCCGCGCATGCTCAGAATCAAGTCGATGCATGCTTGGAAGCATTGAACTTCGTTTTTTTCAGCACGTCGTGTGTTTTTTACGTGACCGCGTTCTGACACGATCGTTTTTTTAACCGATGGTGTGTAGGCGCGACGGACCATCAGTCAGCTTCATCGGTTAACTGATGAAAATGGTCCATCGGTCCGTTCTCATCGGATGGACTGATCCTGTGTACGCAGCATTAAGGTTTGATCTCATATTAGATGATTTTGGTAAACCTGAAGAGAAAATCCTGCAGGAAAACTAATAGTGTGTATGGGGCTCTACTGACACTTTTTGGGGACCAGTGACACTAATACAGTGATCAGTGTTCACAAATATGCACTGTCACTGTACTAACGACACTGGCAGGAAAGGGGATTTACACAGGGGCAATCAAAGGGTTAAAGAGGAAGGCATTGATCCTGCTTTACAGAAACACAGGATCCATGCCTTTTGTACTTAAAAAATGACAATATGCCTTGTTTATATAGGCCTCTGTACCGGCAGACAACGAGTCCACCCATGACATGGTCAACCCAATGCATCTCTGCATAATTAAAAGAGAAGTGGGACCAATGCTCTTTTGGCCTTGTGATGTGCCAATGGAAAGAAACACAAATTATATGAAAATAAAGACATCTCCCTTTTATTTACCTAATCTGCGTATTTAGTGGCTTGCCTGGAGTTCAGCTTTAATGTCTCCTACCATAGTCATACACACACATTCACTAACCTCATAGGACCAGTTGGGTGCAGGACAGTTAACTTATCAGTCTGTTTAAGAATTAAGAACCACACTAAAAGAAATCAACATTTCAGCTGTTGTCCTTGATGGAAATGAATCAAAGGCACAACTATGACAATGAATGTAATCACTATTTTTTACTGTATATAAGAGATGCTAAATATTCAATTAAGTTACATAAATTTGGAAATAAACAAATGCCTTAAATCTTGTTATGTACCAACACGGGCACTTTTAATCCCTTCTTTGGTCGCTAGTGGGGATTAAAAACGCCCCACTAGTGGCCGAAAAGCGCCACTTAAAATGCGCCAAAGTGCCGCTAAAACGTGCAGGCGCTTTAGCGCTAATGCTCGAGCGGCTCCAGTGCGAAAGGGCTCTTAGTGGGATAGGGGCCTATGTTTTTAGGCATATACTTGTAGCATAGAATGAGAAAGTCTAAAAATAAGGTTATGTGTGTTTATTATCTGTTTTGTATGTGTTTGTGTGCTTGTATGTATGCTTGCAGTTCACATATTTTTTAATGCTCATAATTATTAAAAATATAAAACTGATAGAACTTTTTTTTTTTGCAGTGTTAGGGGTTGATTTACAAAAGGCAAATAGGCTGGTAAACTCTGCAAGAGCAGGTGCTACAGAGCTTAGTAAATGGCAAATTAATCCGAAGTTATGAAGTATCAGTAACGAATGCCGTATCTAAACAAATGGAAAACGTATTATTATTATTATTAACTCATTTCATTCCATTTGTTTAGATGTGGCATTCATTATTTCGGATAATTTGGATAATTCGTAACTTGAGATAAATTCGTATTCGTTACGTTCGCTAGCAGTCAAATTTGAAAGATCTATAATATATTTGTTAGTTATTATTAGTTAGTTAGTTATTCTTTCGAATTTTTTTGATTTTCTTTCTTATTTTCGGATTTTCAAATTTTTTTGAATTTACGAATTGCGATCATAACGAATGCCCTTAAAAACGAAAAGAAAAAAATAAATAAATAATGAATGTTGCATCTAAACAAATGGAATGGAACAAATTAATAATAATTATATTAATACGTTTTTATTATTGTTATTTATTATTATTAATTTGTTACGTTCCATTCGTTTAGATATGGCATTCGTTATTTCAGATAGTTCATAACTTCAGATAAATTCGTATTTGCTATATTCACTAAAAGACAAATTTGAAAGGAAATTGAAAGGAAATTCCAATACCTATAATGTAATAGTTAGTAATAGTTACATTATTATTAGTTAGTTATTATTTCAGATTTTCACATTTTTGGGTTTTCGGATTTTTGAATTTCATCATTTTTGAATTCACAAATTTATGCATTTTCGAATATTCAAATGTACGAATATTCGGAAAAATTAAATAAACAGTTTTTTTAAATATCCGAATTAACAAATTTGTGGAAATTTGTTAAAAAAAGAATTCAGAACGAAACAAATTGCACATGTCTAGTGCACAGTCTATTTTCCTTTAGTAAATCAACCCCTCAGTGTCAACTATTTTCATGCATTTCACTCCTTACTGTGGAGGCGCATAACTAATAATTTGTGTGTAATACAGTTTAAGAATTTGCAATAATGTTGTCAACTAAACGTAACTCTGTTACTCACCATCCTCTGTGTAATGACAAGTGCCTTGCTTTTGCCACCCTTTTGGGTAGAGGGCCTCAAGTGGTAGTTGGGGAAAGGTTGTATAGGTAATGAGAGTCTACAAAGCAGCTCCATTTTCAAACTTGCCACCATTAGGTTTGTCACTGAAAGACCAAATCAGAATTTTCAGAGTTGGATAAAGCATTGGCTTCTTATAACAGAAGTTATTATGTACACATGCTCACTTTTAGCACAAAACCCAAAAACACAAGAGGTCAGTCTCTGCTTATCGGCATGTGGGGAGTCATGCAATTGACTCCTTTTCTCCCCTTCAAGCCAACTTTGCATCCAGAACTGCTGGTGTATAGCAGAGATATGACCATAATTGTATGCCTGTAGCTGAAAACAGGCACGAGGGGGAGAAACTGGCTGTCAGCTGCTGCTGAGAGCCGCACATGGCACCCTTCTGTAATTGCCCCTCAGCCCAACTGCACTAATTCCCCCTGCTGTTTGGGTGCCCCTGTGTGCCTGGGCCCCCTACAGGAGGTCTGGTGGTCCCCCCCCCTATTAGCAGCCCTTCCTACATAGCATAATTAGTGGTTGTATTGTTCTTCAGAGTCATATAACTTAAATAGTAACTGCACTTTTGTTGGAAAAAAAACAACCCCTCTGTGTGATCAATGTACATTACAAGCATATCAATACAAACAAGGGGGTAGATTCAGAGAGAATTTACGCCGGCGTATCCATAGATACGCCGCGTAAATTCAAATCTGCGCCGCCATATCTACTTTCTGTATTCAGAAAGCTAGATACGCCGACATTAGCCTAAGATACGACTGGCATAAGTCTCTTACGCCGTCGTATCTTAGGGAGCATTCTGACGCTGGCCGCTAGGGGCGCTTCAGTTGTTGTTGGCGTAGAATATGCTAATTACCTAGATACGCCGATTCACAAACGTACGTACGCCCGTCGCAATTTATTTACGTTGTTTACATTAGGCTTTTTCGGCGTAAGGTTGTTCCTGCTATTAGGAGGCGCAGCCAATGTTAAGTATGGACGTCGTTCCCGCTTCGAAATTTTAATTTTTTACGTCGTTTTGCGTAAGTCGTTCGCGAATAGGGCTGGACGTAATTTACGTTCACGTTGAAACCAATACGTTTCGCAAGACGGCGCAGGTCAACATACATTTACATAAAACACACCCCCCTTCCACATTTGAATTACGCGCGCTTACGCCGGCCCCATTTACGATACGCCGCCGCAACTTACAGAGCAAGTGATTTGTGAATACTGCACTTGCTCCTGTAAGTTACGGCGGCATAGCGTAAATACGATACGCTGTGCCGCCGTAAGAAGAAGCGCACGTACCTGAATCTACCCCAAGATTCCTACCTTTTGTTGCTCTGAAGAAATAGCTGTTTGTTTCAAAGTTTCCTTTGTAGACTGGAAGGGTCTGGTTCTATATAACCACCTGGTGTATGTTCTAATGAGAAAAGCTGCAGGGTTTGAATCCCCTATGAAGTATTTAACCCTTGGGGAGTATCCCACCAAAAGTGAAATTCCCAATGCAAGGGGTGCCTAAAATTTGACTTACCTTAGTACCTTTGATGTACCTTTGATGTACCTTAAACTTCTGCGCAAATCAGTGAGCCAATCACAGAAGCAAAAAATTACATTTCTAAGGGTGTTCTGTACACCAACAGTGTACAGAAGCCCTCCAGGTCACCACATAGCATTGAATTGTTTAGAAAATAATAAGCTGCATAATTGAAAAGGAAAGGTTATTTTTTCATAACATGAAATTACAGCATGGTGTGTGGTCATTGTATAAATTATATTATTTTTAGAATTTGCTATATTTTTGAGCAGCTTTTCCACATATCACATACCAATAAATCCTAGCCTATTTAGCTTTAATTTTAAGGCAGAGATCATAAAATTAGGCAGGCCTGATGATATTGGCTTGAGATAACACCTCAGAGTGCACACATAAAGCTGGCCATACACAGTGCAAATATCTTTCCTGCAACCACGGATTGCAGAAAAGAATATAGCTTGATTCCCCAATGAACACAGAGAGTGCTGATGCAGAAAAACCTCCTGCTGAGCCATTGTATTCTCCTGTCGGGGAGGGGGGGCAAAGACAATGATTATTGCTAGCAGCTATTCCAGCCACTAGCGATGATCACAAGTAAAATTCAGCAGGCTGGTTGTACCCAAGTTGATCGATCGATCAACGTATTACATTCAGCCTGCCCATACATGGTTTGAATTTTGGTGGTTCAGTAGGATTCAAACTGCGTATGGCCTGCCTAAAACCTTGAAAAAAAAATGTTTTACTTGCAAAGCTGCTAGCCCTACTATGTCTCCCCCCACATAGCAACATTCTATGGTTGCCTTAAGGTTTTGAGAAAGACTCCAGGAAGGGAAGCTTCATCTCTCCCTAAGAACAATGCCATCAGTGGCAATTACATTGATTCCTTCAGATGCCCAGATCTGTCAAAGGTTTCTGCTGGGTACTGATAGTCCGGCAGAGCCCTTCTATCATGTACCTGGTGCTGGAGGCCAGTGGAGAGAGGGCTTCCCTTACGGCTAGGTTCCAGACTTCCCTGAAGGTGGTAAAGGAGGGGTCAGGCCCAAAGTAGCACGGGACACTTCCTGGAATCCTTGCAGAGATGTTCTGACTAGGATGCATGTCAGAGGACACCCGGGAGTACAGCTGATGCACTGGAGTGGCGTCTGCAGACAGGTGGTGCCCGTAAAAGTACTAAAAGCCTGGCAGAGCCCTTCTATCATGTACCTGGTGCTGGAGGTCAGTGGAGAGAGGGCTTCCCTTTTGGCCAAGTTTCAGACTTCCCTGAAGGTGGTAAAGGAGGGGTCAGGCCCAAAGTAGCACGGGACACTTCCTGGAATCCTTGCAGAGATGTTCTGACTAGGATGCATGTCAGAGGACACCTGGGAGTACAGCTGATGCACTGGAGCGGCATCTTCAGACAAGTGGTGCCCGTAAGAAGTAGCAGGTTTTTGGTAGCACAGAGAACAGGAGAGAAGTCTTGGTTCGAAGCCAAGGTCAGGTGCCAGGTGGGATTCATACACAGGAGAGCAGGAAAAGAAGATTCGTTAATCAAGCCAGGGTCAGGTCAGAAGGCAGGCAGGAGACAGGTTCAGGACAAGCCGAGTTGTTAACAGGAAATCACAGGAACAAGGAAATCACAGGAACAAGGGAATCACAGGAACAAGGGAATCACAGGAACAAGGGAATCACAGGAACAAGGGAATCACAGGAACAAGGGAATCACAGGAACGAGGAAATCACAAGAATGAGGAAATCACAGGAACAAAGGAATCACAGGAACAAGGCAATCACAGGAACAAGGCAATCACAAGAACAAGGAAATCACAGGAACGAGGAAATCACAGGAACGAGGAAATCACAGGAACGAGGAAATCACAGAAATAAAGGAATCACAGGAACAAGGAAATCACAGGAACAAAGGAATCACGGGAACAAGGAAATCACAGGAACAAGACAATCACAGGAACAAAGGAATCACAGGAACAAGGAATCACAGGAACAAGGAAATCACAGGAACAAGGGAATCACAGGAACAATGAATCACAGGAACAAAGGAATCACAGGAACAAGGAATCACAGGAACAAGGAATCACAGGAACAAGGAAATCAGAGGAACAAGGGAATCACAGGAACAAGGAATCACAGGAACAAGGAAATCACAGGAACAAAGGAATCACAGGAACAAGGAATCACAGGAACAAGGAAATCACAGGAACAAGGAAATCACAGGAACAAAGGAATCACAGGAACAAAGGAATCACAGGAACAAGGAAATCACAGGAACAAGGAAATCACAGGAACAAAGGAATCACAGGAACAAAGGAATCACAGGAACAAAGGAATCACTGAAGGTTGAACAGGAGGAGTCAGGCACAAAGTAGCACCGGTCACTTGCTGAAATGCTTGCAGAGATGTTCTGACTAGGATGCATGTCAGAGGACACCTGGAAGTACAGCTGATGCACTGGAGCGGCATCTGCAGACAAGTGGTGCCCGTAAGAAGTAGCAGGTTTTTGGTAGCACAGAGAACAGGAGAGAAGTCTTGGTTCGAAGCCAAGGTCAGGTGCCAGGTGGGATTCATACACAGGAGAGCAGGAAAAGAAGATTCGTTAATCAAGCCAGGGTCAGGTCAGAAGGCAGGCAGGAGACAGGTTCAGGACAAGCCCAGTTGTTAACAGGAAATCACAGGAACAAGGCAATCACAAGAACAAGGAAATCACAGGAACAAGGGAATCACAGGAACAAGGGAATCACAGGAACAAAGGAATCACAGGAACAAGGGAATCACAGGAACAAGGGAATCACAGGAACAAGGGAATCGCAAGAACAAGGGAATCACAGGAACGAGGGAATCACAGGAACGAGGGAATCACAAGAATGAGGAAATCACAGGAACAAAGGAATCACAGGAACAAGGCAATCACAGGAACAAGGAAATCACAGGAACGAGGAAATCACAGGAACGAGGAAATCACAGAAACAAAGGAATCACAGGAACAAGGAAATCACAGGAACAAAGGAATCACAGGAACAAAGGAATCACAGGAACAAAGGAATCACAGGAACAAGGAAATCACAGGAACAAAGGAATCACAGGAACAAAGGAATCACATGAACAAGGAAATCACAGGAACAAGACAATCACAGGAACAAGACAATCACAGGAACAAGACAATCACAGGAACAAAGGAATCACAGGAACAAGGAAATCACAGGAACAAGGAAATCACAGGAACAAGGGAATCACAGGAACAAGGAAATCACAGGAACAAGGAAATCACAGGAACAAAGGAATCACAGGAACAAGGAATCACAGGAACAAGGAAATCACAGGAACAAGAAAATCACAGGAACAAAGGAATCACAGGAACAAAGGAATCACAGGAACAAGGAAATCACAGGAACAAAGGAATCACAGGAACAAGGAAATCACAGGAACAAAGGAATCACAGGAACAACTCACTAGAGGAGCCAAAGATCAACCAGCAACTGCAGAGACTAACTGGATTTCTTATAAAGGCTACTTTGCACCAAACTAAGCTGGGGGCGTGCGTAACTGTATGCCAGTACACATGTGTGTTTCCGACACGCGTGTGGCAATGCACATTCCATGCACGCCCCAGTGCATTTGTTTTGCACCAGTGCGAATTCCTGCGGCCATGCAAGGTACTGGCAGGGATGCCAGGTCTTCGGGCACCTCTGTTGCGGACGGTGCCCTGACACCGTCAAAACATCTGCACACGAATGGATCAGGTGCAATGTCATTCTCGCCTAGATGAGAAAAGAGGAAGCACTACCCTGCCATACAAAAAAAGCATTAAAGAAAAAAGTCAAATTGTGGGGGAGGGAGGGGGCTGGAACCCGATGCAAACAATTTAAAGGTCCGCTTTAAACTTTAGACCAGCATCTCACTGCAGTAGGAAAACAATTGTATAGTTATTGCCGTATGTAGCAATTGAACATTTCTTTTACATCCTACAAACATCTAAAAAAAATCTCTGTATTGAATAAAGAATGACTAGTAGGAGGAATGTTCTTACCGCTTGTTTTATCCTCTGATGATACAAAATGTCATCCTGATCAATACCCTCTGCTGGAGCTTGATTAATGCACTCTCTAGATTAGGCGAAAAGTCGATTCTAGATCGAACACTGTAATGCACTTTCAATTAACCATTTCCTCCTGGAGATAGTCGCAGTAAACTCAATATGTTCCAGAAGTTCTCCAAGTTCCATTATAAGAGCCGCAGTCGAGAGAATTCCGGAACCTTAGCACTGCGGTACACAGGCAGGTCTTTTATCGACCGAAATGGAAGATCCAGGAAATGGACATCCTTATCATGACTGATGGTACTGCAACTATGGAGGCACTTGCTCTCACTTATGTTCAAATTACCTACAACAGTTCATCATTTTAGGATATTCTATAATCTTACGTAATCTTTCAAAGGCATTTGTAATGGTTGATGTTTTTTTCTTAAATAGCTACAAAATATTTACTGGTGTATAAAAGACTAAAATGAAAAAAAAAATGAAAAAAAGCACAGAAAGGTAAAACAGTTGGCAGAATAAAGTGGAGGGGTGCTATGAAAGACAAAAATAAAGATAACAATTAGTTATTAAAGGAAATAACTAATTGTGGACACTGGGCAAACTACATATGCCCCGGGAAACATAATTAAATTACACAGGGCAGGTGTAGTACGTCCTGTTCCTCTGTCTAATTGCTGCTCCCCGTTAAACTTGGTGTAAATTTCCACCTGTCAAAGTATTTGCCAGGATCTGCTGTGTAAGTATAGCTGTAGAAGCTGCTTCTGTAAAAAAAAAAAATAGTAATAAAAATAAAAAAGGACCATCTGACACTTTGTTTATAAACATTGTTCATATGTGAGATCATTGTTATTTTTTACCTCTGCTCTGTTTCATTCATCTGCAGACTAAAAAGTTGAGCTTTGATCTGTTCATGATGTCTGTTATTGCAACCTGAGAGTGCAAAAATATATATATATATATATATATATATATATATATATATATATATATATATATATATATATATATACATATATAAAGTTTCTTCCTAGAAAAACCCTTAGTAACATTTAGTTTACCCCAATCAGCCCTCATTAATGCCTTCTTCCATTTCTCCACTTAATTATTATTTTCCTGCTGATTTTTTTTTCTAATTCGACTTTTTTATCATATATATATATATATATATATATATATATATATATATATATATATATATATATATATATATATATATATATATATATATATATATATATATATTTTGTTTTGTCTTGTTATTCTTCTTAGATAACAAAAGTGCAAATTTGGGGGGAAACGCCTTTATTTCAGTTGTAAATAATTTTGCAATGCTTTGTACCAAAATCACAAAGCTAGTGTCATTTTAAATTGGACAAATAATACAATAAATACAATAAAATGCATAGTTTTATCTACAGTAACACATATATTTTTAAACTAATGCCGATCAAAGTATAAAAAAAGTGTGTTATTTTAGTTTTTTTATGATTTTTGTTTATAGATTGCATGAAAAATAAACACAATTGTGGAAAACATATAACCTAAAGATAGTTTTTTTTTTTTTGCTAATTATAAGATCAAGACTGCGTCTGGATAACGTTTTCTGTTGTACAAAGTGCGGTCACTAGTTAATAGATATCACAGCTGTTCCCACTGTAAGATATTAAACTTAGTAATGTATTTAGGGGCTAAAGTTAATTTTTAAGTGCAGTTATTTGTAGCAACCAAACAGAATCCATCTTATTCTCGTCTGACTCCAGCAGAGGGAATTCTGATTGGCTGCTCTAGGCTTATACATGTAACTTTTAAATAACTAACGTATAATAACTTAACTATTACTAACTATTAAATTATAGGTATTGGCATTTCCTTTCAATTTTGGCTTAGTGAACGTAACATAGTTACATAGTTAGTCCATCTAGTTCAACCTATAAAAATAAATGAAATAATAATATCATACAATCCCATATATCCAATTCTATACCCACAGTTGATCTAGAGGAAGGCGAAAAACCCCAGCAAAGCATGATCCAATTTTCTACAAAAGGGGAAAAAATTCCATCTTGATCTCCCGAGAGGCAATAGGATTTTTTATGGATCAATTTTACCTATAAATATTAGTACCCAGTTATATTATGTACATTTAGGAAAGTATCCAGGCCTTAAAGTGGAGTTCCACCCATAAAAAAATGTTTTGCCCAAAAATCCTAAAGAAATAGAAAAAAAAAATAGGATTTTCACCCGAAACACCTGTTGCTATGCGGAAGTCCGTAATCTGCCTCTTCCGTAACCGCGGTCCGTCTTCTTCTTCATCCTCTTCTAGTGAATGGGGCACGCTGCTTTCTGGGAACTGTGTGTAATCCCATGGAGCAGCCGCCCATTCACAAGTTGGCGCAAGACTCGCGCATGCGCAGTAGGAAACAGGCAGTGAAGCCGTAAGGCGGCGCGGGACCTGCACCGAACGAGGGATTGGCATCGGGGGGGCCATCAGCGCGGGTGAGTAGGACAAGTAAGTGTCCTTATTAAAAGTTAGCAGCTACAGTGTTAGTAGCTGCTGACTTTTTAAAAAAAAAATGTGCAGGTGGAATCTACTGAGCTGGCCAGAACCACCTCTGGAGGCAGTCTATTCCACATTTTCACAGCTCTTACTGTGAAGAAACCTTTCTGTGTTTGGAGATGAAATCTCTTTTCCTCTAGACGTAAAGAGTACCCCCTTGTCCTTTGTGTTGACTGTAAAGTGAATAACTCAACACCAATTCACTATATGAACCCCTTATATAATTGTACATGTTGATCATATCCCCCCTTATTCTCCTCTTCTCAAGAGTGAATACATTCAGTTCCTTTAATCTTTCCTCATAGCTGAGCTCCTCCATTCCTCTTATCAGTTTGGTTGTCCTTCTCTGCACTTTCTCCAGTTCTCCTATATCCTTCTTGAGAACTGGGGCCCAAAACTGAACTGCATTTTCCAGATGAGGTCTTACTAATGATTTGCACAGGGGGGAAAAATGATATTGCTCTCTCTGGAGTCCATACCTCTCTTATACAAGAAAGGACTTTGCTCGCTTTGGAAACCGCAGCTTGACATTGCATGCCATTATTGAGCTTATGGTCTACCAAAACCCCCAGATCCTTCTCCACTACAGATCCCCCCCAGTTGTACTCCCCCTAGTATGTATGATGCATGCATATTCTTAGCTCCCAAGTGCATAACTTTACATTTATAAAAACAAATATGAATTTTTTCAAAGTTAGGAATTTTTTAAAAATAACGAATGCCGTATCTAAACAAATGGAACGTAATGAATTATTAATAATAAATAACAATAATAAAATCGCTTTATTATTATTAATATTTATTATTATTTCATTCCGTTCCATTTGTTCAGATGCGGCATTCGTTATTTTTTTAAATTTGTAACTTCGGATAAATTTGTATTCGTTACGTTCATTAACAGCCAAATTTGAAAGGAAATGCCAATACCTATAATTTAATAGTTAGTTATTATTAGTTAACTTATTCTTTCGAATTTTCTGATTTTCTTTCTTATTTTTTCGAATTTGTTAATTTATGAATTTACGAATTTGTTCATTTATGAATTTACGAATTGAGATCATAACGAAAAAACAAAAACGAATGAAAAAAAATACAAACCAATTTTTTGTCAGTGCACATGTCTATTGTATATCCATATACCGTATGTTAAATGTATCTGTTTAGCCAGCTTACTATTCTTGTTTCTTTCTAATCGGTGGGAATGGCTAGTGAATTTCAAAGGTTGAAGGTCACGGCAGTGCCATAGCAAGTGAAGGGCCTGGTTAGATGATCTTTTCTTCATGGGGGGTTGCATTACATAGATATACAAGTCTATAGACATGCAAAACCCACTGGAAGCAGGTTCAGTGCTGATCAGAATGAGGTCAACTAAAGAACAAATTCCCTTGTGAGTGAATTCTGAATGATTTCATAAATCTCACAAAATGATGCCATACAGATACCATTGATACAAGACCGAAGCCTGTCCACACAGGCCCAAAATTTGATTTTGTAATGGAAATAACTGCATACCCACTTATAGTCCACAAATGAGAAGTTAGAAACCAGATCATATATAGGAAGTGGAACAAATACATAAATATGGACTAAATGGAAGGTAGGGAGTAAGGCCGCGTACACACGGTCGGTCCAAACCGATGAAAACGGACTGAAGGACCTTTTCATCAGTCCAAACCGATCGTGTGTGGAACTTGCTTTAAAATTGAACCGATGGACGCCTAACCGATCGGTCAAAACCGATGGTTAGTATGCAAAAGTATCGGTTAAAAACCTGCACATGCTCAGAATCAAGTCGACGCATGCTTGGAAGCATTGAACTTCATTTTTCTCTGCACGTCGTTGTGTTTTACGTGACCGCGTTGG
The DNA here is from genome assembly GCF_905171775.1 of Rana temporaria. Lineage (NCBI taxonomy): Eukaryota > Metazoa > Chordata > Amphibia > Anura > Ranidae > Rana > Rana temporaria. Next base: position 26,678,654 of record NC_053490.1, on the reverse strand, counting down.
ACTCGATCGTTTTTTTAACTGATGGTGTGTAGGCACATCAGACCATCAGTCCGCTTCATCGAACCGTTCTCATCGGATGGACTGATCGTGTGTACAGGGCTTTACACTTAAAGCGGAGTTCCAGCTGGACCCATGTCTATTAAAAGTCAGCAACTGCAAAAAGTGTAGCTGCTGACTTTTAATACACTCACCTGTCCCACGGTCCAGCGATGCAGCCACCCAATGCCTTTGTTCTCTCCTCCGCCTGTCCACGGTTCCGGCATTGCAAGTGTGGGCACCCGACTGTGACAGCGTGCGGTTTTACAACAGGGTGCACACTGCACATGCACAAGTCTCACTGTGCCTCCTGAGTGTCCGGGCAATCTTCTGGGACCTGTGACATGTCACAGAAGATTGCAGGGAGAGAGGGGGAAAGGCAGTGCGGGCGGATGTGGGAGCTTGGTACCTGTCAAAACTAGGGCTTTCCCACATCCAGTTTGCATGTCAGGAGATTGTGACTGACTCTCTATTGAGCTGGTTCACATATCTCTGGTGCGTGTCCGGTGCGATCTGCACAGGAGTCCTGTGCGTCTTTTGATCCGTATTTAGGCAAAAATTCGGACTGAAATCGGACCTGAAACGGTGAACAGGAAAGCAAAACGATTGTTAGTAGGCACAACCATTGGTTAAAAATCCATGCATGCTCAGAATCAAGTCGATGCATGCTTGGAAGCATTGAACTCCATTTTTTTCAGCACGTCGGTGTGTTTTACGTCACCGCGTTCTGACACGATCGTTTTTTAAACCGATGGTGTGTAGGCACGACGGACCATCAGTCAGCTTCATCGGTTAACCTATGACAACGCTCCTTCAGACCGTTCTCATCGGATGGACTGATCGTGTGTACGAGGCTTAAATCAACAAATCAACACCTGTATGTACCACAAACTGTGTCAAAAAGATAAATGAAGATGCAGAATTACACCCCAAATTACTAAAAGGAATGTAAAAAAATTAAAATAAAAAGAAAGTAGTGTAGTGGAAAATTTATGAAAAGTGCAATTACAAACAAATTACACAGTGTAAAAGGATATAACCAAGTAACCAGGGCATGTGCAACCCAAATCAAAAAATGTGTCATATAACGGAAAAAGGGAGAAAAATATGAAGGCAGACAAATAGTAAGCAGCAATGAAGCTTAACACGTGCTCAGGATGAGCTGCTAATGTTAAGCACATTTTGGACAAAATGTGCTCAGGAGCAGTGTCGGCTGGTGCTCAAAATTTGGGGGGGCGCAAACAAACAAAAAAAAACATCAATTGCAGCCTCACTGTGCCATCAAACGTCGCCACTGTGCCATCAAACGTGCCATGCCATCAAATGCAGCCACTGCGCCCAGCAACTGTCACCACTGCACCGTGCCCAGCAATTGTCACCACTGTACCCAGCAATTGTCACCACTGCACTGTACGCAGCAATTGTCACCACTGTACCCAGCAATTGTCACCACTGTGCCCAGCAATTGTCACCACTGCACTGTGCCCAGCAATTGTCACCACTGTGCCCAGAAATTGTCACCACTGTGCCCAGCAATTGTCACCACTGCACTGTGCACAGCAATTGTCACCACTGTGGCCAGCAATTGTCACCACTGTGGCCAGCAATTGTCACCACTGCACTGTGCCCAGCAATTGTCACCACTGCACTGTGCCCAGCAATTGTCACCACTGTGCCCAGCAATTGTCACCACTGTGCCCAGCAATTGTCACCACTGTGCCCAGCAATTGTCACCACTGCACTGTGCCCAGCAATTGTCACCACTGTGCCCAGCAATTGTCACCACTGTGGCCAGCAATTGTCACCACTGCACTGTGCCCAGCAATTGTCACCACTACACTGTGCCCAGCAATTGTCACCACTGTGCCCAGCAATTGTCACCACTGCACTGTGCCCAACAATTGTCACCACTGTGCCCAGCAATTGTCACCACTGTGGCCAGCAATTGTCACCACTGTGGCCAGCAATTGTCACCACTGCACTGTGCCCAGCAATTGTCACCACTGTGCACAGCAATTGTCACCACTGCACTGTGCCCAGCAATTGTCACCACTGTACCCAGCAATTGTCACCACTGTACCCAGCAATTGTCACCACTGTGCCCAGCAATTGTCACCACTGTGCCCAGCAATTGTCACCACTGTGGCCAGCAATTGTCACCACTGCACTGTGCCCAGCAATTGTCACCACTGCACTGTGCCCAGCAATTGTCACCACTGTGCTCAGCAATTGTCACCACTGTGCCCAGCAATTGTCACCACTGCACTGTGCCCAGCAATTGTCACCACTGTGCCCAGCAATTGTCACCACTGTGGCCAGCAATTGTCACCACTGCACTGTGCCCAGCAATTGTCACCACTGTGCCCAGCAATTGTCACCACTGTGCCCAGCAATTGTCACCACTGCACTGTGCCCAGCAATTGTCACCACTGTGCCCAGCAATTGTCACCACTGTGCCCATCAACTGTCACCACTGTGCCCATCAATTGTCACCACTGTGCCCAGCAATTGCCACCAGATTGCTTCCCCGTCCCCCAACTCTTACCTTTCTCGGGTCAGTCACGCTTCCTCGATGTCTTCTCCCAAGTCCCGTCCTCGATGTCGCTTCAGCCAATCAGGTTACCGGTAACCAGACCCGGTGAACCTGATTGGCTGTGACGAGTGTCAGTGTTATCCAGGGAACGCACACCCCCTGCGTCCCCTGGTTAACTATTTGGAAGCCGATTAGAGCCAACAGGCTGTAATTGGAAAGCCTATCAGAGCCAGCGGCTCTGGTCCAAACACCAACAAACTGCTGTTATTCCGATGCCCGGAGCTCACCAGGGGGCCAGCCATCTGAATAGTGGGCGGCAGCGGTGACAATACATAGAGATTCATGCATTGCATGAATCTTTATGTATTGTACACCTGACGGCGCAGGGGAGAGAGGGGACAGCGCTCCTGCGCCCATTATGGATGCACCGCCGCTGCTCAGGAGGTATGAATAACCCAAAATCACTCTCCAGTTCTGGTAAATCAATCCCATTGAAAGATCCTCGATGTATATCCACCGTCGTGCATTTACTGAGGGCTAATGGAAGCATTAGATACTTCACGCTCCGGAAAGGATATGTGTCTCTGAACTCCTGCTAATATATGTTACTGAGCGCATTTGACTCTGTAATAGAGTCTTTCAAATCCGTTAAGAGTCCATCTCACACTTGGTGGTGGATCGTGTGGTGGATTTTGGTTTATTCATACCTTCTGAGCACTGTATTTCACACAATTACAGTAAAACCTTGGTTTGAGAGTAACTTGGTTTGAGAGCGTTTTGCAAGACAAGCAACATTTTTTAATAAATGGTGACTTGATATACAAGCGATGTCTTGATATAAGAGTAATGTCATGTCACAACTGGGTATAAAAGAGAAGAGAGGCGCCTCTAAGTGTAGCAATATGGTTACATTTAATGAAGGTACAACATTTAGCAACTCACATGTTTGATGATTAAAAGAGACACATCTAAGTATGCAGGGATCCGGGGTAAAGCTGTCCACAAAGACCATCCTCCGCACCACCATTGATGTCGTCCCTTCCACGAGTGGTTCAAGCCTCACTTTCAGATTGCTCTACTGCAGGGTAGTCTTTCCTGTCACAATTGCAGACTTACCCTGGATCCCTGCATACTTAGATGTGCCTCTTTTAATCATCAACCATGTGAGTTGCTGAATGTTGTATCTTCATTAAATGTAACCATATTGCTACACTTAGAGGTGCCTCTCTTCTCTTTTATACTATGGAGCTCCTGCTGGATTTTTCTTCTAATCCCCTTGTGGAGGCTTCCATTTGTGGATGGACATTTTATGGTTACACAATTATCACCTTGCTATAATCTTTTTATATGAACTATAAATTGAAAGACCTATCAATAAATGGTTGTGCAACAAAGCCTTTTGCCGCGTACACACCATCACTTTATGTGATGGAAAAAAACGACGTTTTTAAAAACGTCACTTTAAATGACAGTGTGTGGGGGAAAACGTTGTTTTATGTCTTGTGAAAAACGCCAAAAAAAAAATTGAAGCATGCTTCAATTTTATGTGTCGTTTTTCAAAACGTTGTTTTTTGTTTCACAGAAATTGACCGTGTGTAGCAAAAAAACGACGTTTAAAACAACGTTTTTGAACCCGTGCATGCCCATAAGCTAGTTATGAAGCGAGCTTCAATGGAAAAAAGTGGTGAACGTAACCTCGCTTTGCTAGAGCATTGTGAAAAAACGATGGTGTGTAGGCAACTTCGTTTTTGAAAATTGAAGTTTCAAAAACGTTGAAAATGTCGTCTTTTTTCATCACATAAAGTGATGGTGTGTACGCGGCATTTGAGTTTCCATCATTTCTTATGGGAACATTTCCTTTGATATACAAGTGCTTTGGATTACAAGCATGCTTCCGGAAAAAATAATGCTTGCAATCCAAGGTTTTACTGTATATAAAGTTTCTCTTGGACATTTGTGTGTTTTAAAACAGTATTCATCTATCAATGTATGAACTTTATTTGATTTACAAAGCTCTGCTGTGTACATGACTGTTGTTTGCAAGCAGCTTTTCTCACTGTTTTTCACTGTTCTTGTTATATTTTTTGTCAGCTTGTTTTTTCTCTATATTTGACACATGGTTCTGGAAGGCATGGTGTTTAACCTCCCTGGCGGTATGATTCTGTCTGGAATTACGTACCAAAAGCGGTACAATTATTTTGCAAGGAAATTTGGCGTTTTATACTGTAGGCCTGTAATTTTTAGAAATAACTCATTGAAATCTGACCAAACAAGAGTCTTATAGGCATCCCGGGTATGATTTTTTTTTTAAAACAAAATTATAAATTATAATATAATAAATAATTATAAATAATTATAACAAATAATAATATAATTATAATAAAAATTATTCAATAATGTAATCAACTCAAAATCACTGAAATTTGCTCAGTTGCAGAATTGTCGCTGTCATTATTATTATTTTTTATGACGAATTTCCTCACAAATCGCTATCGCACAATTCTGCAAGTGATTATAATTTATTATCGCTGTTTTCTAACTGATCTAAAACCATTTTTGACATAAAGGGACACTTTTGGACAATCTACAGTTTTTAGGCAGAAAGAACATTTTTTATTATATAAAAGTACATGTAGGGCACTGGGCAGACCACTAGGGACAAGGGGGGTGTGTATTTTTTACATACAGTACTGTAATCTATAAGATTACAGTATACTGTATGTAAAGTGTTTGTTTACTTTTTTGAATTTGGCGCCGTTCTCCGCCCCCGTGCGTCGTAACGTCACAGGGAACGGAGATCGGCGGCACACGGGGAGACTGTGAATCGAGCGAGGAGGTCCCGCTCGCTCACACAGCGGGGTGGCATCGCTGGATCCAGGGACAAGGTAAGTAACTTGCCTGTGGATCCAGCGAGAAGGTAAGCCGCGCCGCTGCACACTCTGCACGTCCACCCCGAGCGTGACTCGGGGATACCGATCCTATCATTGAAAACCAACCCCGAGTCACGCTCGGGTTTACCGCCAAGGGGGTTAATAAGACCATCTTCTGAATTTGCTTAATAATAATAATAATAATAATGTTTACACTTATATAGCGCCAATTACACAGTTGCCGATGTGTTTAAGCGCTGATAATGGTTGTCATTATTACCCAACTCAATGGTACTCATTTTATCGACCTCTGAAGGATGAAAGGCTGAGTGGACCCCACCGGGATCAAACCTGCAACCCTTGGGACACAGGCAATCACAGACTGCTGCAAAGGAGCATTAGCCCCCTGTGCTATCTTACCAGCTTAGTTGATAATGTATGGGGCTCCTGGTCAAAAAAACATTTGAACATTCTCAGTGCTTCTAAAATCTCTTGTGCTTATACTGCATTGCGTGTCAAGAAGGTTGCCAGTGAGAAGCTAAGGCAGGGGTCCTCAAACTACGGCCCGCAGGCCGCATCGGGCCCACCAGTGTGATTTACCCAGCCCGTGGACTGCCCCTTTAACATTGCAGCAATCCCCCTCCCCTCTGCTACCTTTATTACACAAGACGAGAAACATGACAGGTCCAGACCTGCCTTGCTTCACGTCTTGTGTGATTAAGGTAGCAGCGGGGAGGGGGGGGTGCTGTGATATAATAGAAGTGTAATATCGATTGAGGGGACCTGTGATTGGGGGGATCTGTGATGGGCGAGTCTGTTATAGAGGGATCTATTATGGGTGGAGTCTGTTATGGGGGATCTGTTATGGGGGAGTCTGTTATGTTATGGGGGAGTCTGTGATGGGGATCTGTTATGGGGGAGTCTGTGATGGGGGATCTGTGATGGGGGAGTCTGTGATGGGGGGGGGTCTGTTATGGAGGGATCTGTTATGGGGGATATGTGATTGGGGGGAGACTGTGATGGGGCGGAGACTGTGATGGGGGAGTCTGTTATGGGGGGAATCTTATAGTGGGATCTGTGATGGGGGTGTCTGTTACGGGGGGGGCTTTGTGATGGAGAGATTTGTGATGGGGGATATTTTATGGGGGGGCTTTGTGATGGATGGTCTGATATGGGGGCTTTTTGATGGGGGGAATCTGTGATGGGGGGATCTGTGATGGGGAGGGGGTTCTGTGATGGGGGAGGGGGATCTGTGATGGAGAGGTTCTGTGATCTCTGATGCGGAGGGGGATCTGTGCTGGGGGAGGGGGATCTGTGATGGGGAGGGGATCTGTGATGAGGGGAGTCTATGAAATACTAATAAGTTTATGTTGATTAAAATTGTTTTTTATTTTAAATATTAAATAATTTTTCCTGGTTTTTTTGCACTACAAATAAAATGTGTGCATAGGAATTTGTTCATATATATATATATTTTTTTATATATATACATATATTTTTAAACTATAGTCAGGCCCCCCAACAGTCTGAGGGACCGTGAACTAGCCCCCTGTTTAAAAAGTTTGAGGACCCTTGAGCTAAGGTGTCTGCAAATGCGGAAAAGGACAATAGAGGGAGTGACAATGACCTGGAGGGGAACATAACTATCACTTTACCCTCTTTATAACAACTCCCCGTTGCCTTGATTTCAAAGACCATCTTTAATTATTTTATTTTTTGGACAGAGTGATCAGAACCCTATGCCAATGTGTATTGCTGTCTGTTTTCCGACTATGGAGATTCACTCCAGATTCACTTCAATATTTGTTCTTATTTGTTTTACATTTTGTTCTAGTTTTGTGTTCTAATGTGGAATATAATAATGGTTCCCCGTGTATCATAAAACAGCTGATTATCTAATCACAACTACTGGAACTTACGTATTGAATTGCTTTTTTAAAGACATTATCCTTTCTTTTGTCTTCCAGGTCTCTGGAGCCGGTTTACAGCACTGTAAATAAACTAGGTGACAAACCTTCATCTCCGAGACAATATTCCCCCATAGAATGTGACAACAGCTTCCTACTCACATCTCCGTATCCTCATTTCCATGGAGGCCTTCTTCCTGAGTGTGAAATTTCCAGGTATGAGACAAAGACAACCTTAAAGGGGTTGTAAAGGTTCATTTTTTATTTTCAAAATTGGTTCCTTTAAGCTAGTGCATTGTTGGTTCACTTACCCTTTCCTTCCATTTCCCTTCTAATTTTTCTTCTCTTTGTTGTCTTTGTCTGAATTTCTCACTTCCTGTTCCTCCTCAGTAGGCTGTTCTGGCTGACTAACCCCCAGCCAGAACGGCTCGGATGATGGGGGCAAGCTTACTGAAGAGAAACAGGAAGTGAGAAATTCAGACAAAAAAAAAAACATTTAGAAGGGAAATGGAAGGAAAAGGTAAGTGAACCAACAATGCACTAGCTTAAAGGAATCTATTTAGAAAAAAAAACAAACCTTTACAACCCCTTTAATGCTATTTTATAAATTCTGAAGCTGAAAGCTGAAGTTTAATCTGCTTGTTTTGACTTTCTTGATTTCTTCTCGTCAACATAAACTGATTTTTTTTTAACCACTTAAGCCCCGGACCAATACGCTGTCTAAAGACCCAAGGTGTTTTTACAATTTGTCACTGCGCTGCTTTAACTGGTAATTGCGCGGTCATGCAATGTTGTACCGAAACAATGTTGTAAATTTTCTGGAATTTACACAGCTTTTATTTTATGACTGCCTATCTCATTTCTTGAGGTGCTAAAATGGCAGGGCAGTACAAAACCCCCCCAAATGACCCCATTTTGGAAAGTAGACACCCCAAGCTATTTGCTGAGAGGCATCGCGAGTCCATGGAATATTTTATATTTTGACCCAAGTTGCGGGAAAAAAAATATATATATTTTTTTTGCTCAAAGTTGTCACTAAATGATATATTGCTCACACATGCCATGGTTATATGTGGAATTGCACCCCAAAATACATTCTGCTGCTTCTCCTGAGTACGGGGATACCACATGTGTGAGACTTTTTGGGAGCCTAGCCGCGTACGGGACCCCAAAAACCAAGCACCGCCTTCAGGCTTTCTAAGGGTGTAAATTTTTGATTTCACTCCTCACTACCTATCACAGTTTCGAAGGCCATAAAATGCCAAAATAGCACAAAAACCCCCCAAATGACCCCATTTTGGAAAGTAGACACCCAAAGCTATTTGCTGAGAGGCATGTCGAGTCCATGGAATATTTAATATTTTGACACAAGTTGCGGGAATATGACAAACTGATTTTTTTTTGCACAAAGTTGTCACTAAATGATATATTGCTCACACATGCCATGGTTATATGTGGAATTGCACCCCAAAATACATTCTGCTGCTTCTCCTGAGTATGGGGATACCACATGTGTGGGACTTTTTGGGAACCTAGCCACGTACGGGACCCCGAAAACAAAGCACCGCCTTCAAGATTTCGAAGGGCATACATTTTTGATTTCACTCCTCACTACCTATCACAGTTTTGAAGGCCCTAAAATGCCAATATAGCACACAACCCCCCCAAATGACCCCATTTTGGAAAGAAGACATCCCAAGCTATTTGCCGATAGGCATATTGAGTCCATGGAATATTTTTTTTTTGCCCCAAGTGATTGAATAATGACCAAAAAAAAAAAAAAAAAGAATTTTGCAAAATGTTGTCACTAAATGATAAATTGCTCAAACATGCCATGGGCATATGTGGAATTTCACCCCAAAATACATTCTGCTGCTTCTCCTGAGTACGGGGATACCACATGTGTGGGACTTTTTGGGAGCCTAGCCGCGTACCGGGCCCCGAAAACCAAGCACCGCCTTCAAGATTTCTAAGGGCATACATTTTTGATTTCACTCCTCACTACCTATCACAGTTTTGAAGGCCATAAAATGCCAAGATGGCACACAACCCCCCCCAAATGACCCCATTTTGAAAAGAAGACACCCCAAGCTATTTGCTGAGAGGCATGTTGAGTCCATGGAATATTTAATTTTTTTGCCCCAAGTGATTGAATAATGACCAAAACTTTTTTTTTTACAAAACATTGTCACTAAATGATAAATTGCTCAAACATGCCATGGGCATATGTGGAATTACACCCCAAAATACATTCTGCTGCTTCTCCTGAGTACGGAGATACCACATGTGTGGGACTTTTTGGGAGCCTAGCCGCGTACGGGACCCCGAAAACCAATCACCGCCTTCAAGATTTGTGTGAGTGAAATCAAAGATTTATGTCCTTAGAAATCTTGAAGGTGGTGATTGGTTTTCGGGGTCCCGTACGCGGCTAGGCTCCCAAAAAGTCCCACACATGTGGTATCCCCGTACTCAGGAGAAGCAGCAGAATGTATTTTAGGGTGTAATTCCACATATGCCCATGGCATGTGTGAGAAATATATCATTTAGTGACAACGTTTTGTAAATTCTTTTTTTTTTGGTCATTATTAAATCACTTGGGGCCAACAAATTAAATATTCCATGGACTTAACATGCCTCTCAGCAAATAGCTTGGGGTGTCTTCTTTCCAAAATGGGGTCATTTGGGGGGGTTGTGTGCCATCTTGGCATTTTATGGCCTTCAAAACTATGATAGGTAGTGAGGAGTGAAATCAAAATTAGATGCCGTTAGAAATCTTGAAGGCGGTGATTGGTTTTCGGGGCCCCGTACGCGGCTAGGCTCCCAAAAAGTCCCACATATGTGGTATCCCCGTACTCAGGAGAAGCAGCAGAATTCATTTTGGGGTGCAATTCCACATATAACCATGGCATGTGTGAGCAATATATCATTTAGTGACAACTTTGTGCAAAAAAAAATCAGTTTGTCATATTCCCACAACTTGTGTCAAAATATAAAATATTCCATGGACTCAACATGCCTCTCAGCAAATAGCTTTGGGTGTCTACTTTCCAAAATGGGGTCATTTGGGGGGTTTTTGTGCTATTTTGGCATTTTATGGCCTTCGAAACTGTGATAGGTAGTGAGGAGTGAAATCAAAAATGTACACCCTTAGAAAGCCTGAAGGCGGTGCTTGGTTTTTGGGGTCCCGTACGCGGCTAGGCTCCCAAAAAGTCTCACACATGTGGTATCCCCGTACTCAGGAGAAGCAGCAGAATGCATTTTGGGGTGTAATTCCACATATGCCCATGGCATGTGTGAGCAATATATCATTTAGTGACAACTTTGAGCAAAAAAAAAATATATATATATATATATATATATTTTTTTTTTTTTTTTTCCCGCAACTTGGGTCAAAATATAAAATATTCCATGGACTCGCGATGCCTCTCAGCAAATAGCTTGGGGTGTCTACTTTCCAAAATGTCATTTGGGGGGGTTTTGAATTGTCCTGGCATTTTATGCACAACATTTAGAAGCTTATGTCACACATCACCCACTCTTCTAACCACTTGAAGAAAAAGCCCTTTCTGACACTGTTTGTTTACATAAAAACATTTTTTTTTTTTTGCAAGAAAGTTAAGTTGAACCCCCAAACATTATATATTTTTTTAAAGCAAAGGCCCTACAGATTAAAATGGTGGGTGTTGCAATTTTTTTTCCCACACAGTATTTGCGCAGCGTTTTTTCAAACGCATTTTTTGGGAAAAAAATACACTTTTTTTTATTTTAAAGCACTAAAACACACTATATTGCCCAAATTATTGATGAAATAAAAATGACGATCTTAGGCCGAGTACATGGATACCAAACACGACATACTTTAAAATTGCGCACAAACGCGCAGTGGCGACAAACTACATACATTTTTAAAAGCCTTTAAAAGTCTTTACAGGTTACCACATTAGATTTACAGAGTAGGTCTACTGCTAAAATGACTGCCCTCGATCTGCCCTTCGCAGTGATACCTCACATGCATGGTGCAATTGCTGTTTACATATGACTCCAGACCGACGCTTGTGTTCGCCTTTGCGCAAGAGCAGGGGGGGACAGGGATGTTTTTTTTTTTTTTTTATATATATTTATTTCGCTTTTTTTATTTACTTTGTAAACTGTTCCTTCCATTTTATTATTTTTTTACCATTTTTATTGTTATCTCAGGGAATGTAAATATCCCTTATGATAGCAATAGTTAGTGACAGGTACTCTTTTTTTTAAAAATGGGGTCTATTAGACCCTAGATCTTTCCTCTGCCCTTAAAGCATTTGACCACACCAAGATCGGTGTGATAAAATGCTTTCCCATTTTCCCAATGGCGCTGTTTATATCCGGGGGGGGGTCATTCCCTCCTACTGAATGTAAAAGCAGTCTAGAGGCTAATTAGCTGCTAGGACTGCTTTTACATGAAAGCCGACCGCTGGCTGAAAAGAATGATACCAAGATGATGCCTAAACCCGCAGGCATCATTCTGGTATAACCATTCAAAGTCCAGCAACATACCAGTACGTTGATGGTTCTTGTTGGACATGTATTGTAACCATTTTTTTTTTCATGCAGCCTGTTGGCTGAACGAAAAAAAGATTGATCGGTGGGTATGCCCACCATTAGAATACCTCCCTTCATCCACCCACTTCTAATGATGGGCATACATGCACCATTTATATATGCCGAAGCATGGGGACATCCTCCCGCAAAAAAGTTATGCCGCGTACACACGCTGTTGCTGTCACGCTAAATAAATCCGCGCTGCAACTAAATGGCGTACGTACGGGTTCTGCAGAAGTGGTGGGGACCCAATCAGGATAGGCAAATTCTACAGGAAGGGCACTATGGGCACGACGGGCCTGTCTCTGTCTTCTTCTTGGTGGCAGCGGGACACTACTTATGCTTGCCACATCGCCAGCTTGAACTGCACTTATGGGACTCGCCACGTCACCACGTCTTACTGCAGTGCTGGATGAACGACCACGGTGTACTAGGCCACCGGTGCTTGCCAATCCACCAGAAGGAATGGCGGCGCTAGTACTGGCTCTCTGCTCCATACAAGGGTCCTGCGGTTCTTGCTGCTCAACAACATCAGAACGGGATCGGGTACGCCTGGCCTTAGCAGGGACCTCAACTTCGTCGTGAGAGCTGTCTGACATGGAGCCGCTGTCGTAAACGGGTTCGTATTCTGAGCCAGATTCTGACAGATGCGTGACCTCCTCCTCTTCACTATCTGTCATGCTCATGAACTCGTAGGCCTGCTTATCATTGTACATCCGCTTTGCCATTTTGGGCTCTAAATTTAGAGGTACAATGGTAAGGATTCACAGGTAAAAAAAGCACCTGATCTGTAGGAAAGCAAACGTAGAAAACGCTTCAAAAAAAACTGTAAGCGATCGCAGGGATCAGGCCTGTCTCTGCGAACGCTGCAGTTATGTGTCTTGTGTTTTGTAAGTGACAGTGATCGATCGATACTGCACTTGGGTGGGTTGGGCTGGGCAGAGGGGGAAAACGTAGGTCCTAGCGGGTATCTGGGCTGATTCCGCTAACAATGCGTTTTTGGGTACCCTAAACTGCTGGGTACGCTAGTATAGATCTGATCAGATACTATACCACTAAGGGGGGTGTATGCTTTGCGAGTGGGTGTAAGCGGTACTGGCACTAACCTAACGCTGCCTGGGGCGACGCAGACCCTGACTGACGCTAAAATTTAATTTATATCACCCGCCGGGTGATCAGGGGGTTAAACCTTTATTGGGTTATATACGGCGGGTGCCCTGATGCTATAAACAGCAAACTAACCAACCAGCGTCAACCGTAACACTTATACGGTGATCACTGGTGAAAGGGTTAACTAGGGGGCAATCAGGGGGTTAAAACCTTTATTAGGTAATATATGAGGGTACCTGACACTTTCTAAAAACCTGGCGGCGAACCTAAAATAACTAAATAACTAACTGGCTAACCGCATCACCAGTGACACTTATACAGTGATCAGTGGTGAAAGGGTTAACTCTAGGGGCAATCAGGGGTTAAAACCTTTATTTATGGGGGTACCTAACGGTATATAAACCTGGCGGCGAACCTCAAAAAAAACTAACTGCCTAGCGGCAACAGTGACTCTAATACAGCGATCAGAAACCGATCGCTTAGTGACACTGGCAATAGGGGGTGAAAGGGTTAACTCTAGGGGCAATCAGGGGTTAAACCTTTATTGGGGGGGGTAGGGGGCTACCCTGGACCTAAAGGGGCCTAAACCTAACTGCCCTAACACTTTTTTCTGTCACACTGACACTAAATGCAGTGATCAGAAAATAAATGATCACTGCAACAGGGGGTGATCTGGGGGTGATCTGGGGGTGATCGGGGGGGGGGGGGTTATGTACCTATGTGTGCTGTGTCAGTGTTGTGCTGGTGCAACTCACAGTACTGACGTCTTCTCTCCTCTGGAACCGGACGAAGAGGGGAGAAAACGTCACTTCCTCCCTGCCTGTGTTTACAGTTACACAGGCAGGGCGGGCTCAGGTGGAAGCCGATTCGCAGGGGAGATCGAGGGGGGGTGGCTGGAAACCAATAGCCGCCCCCTCATCCCGGATCGCCCGTACACTGTTCCCGACCTTCGCATGTACCGGAGGGGGTCCCGATCGGACCCCCGAACCCGGTAAAGGCAAGGACGTACATTAACGCCCATGTGCCTGTACGTGCCATATTGTGGACGTACATTTACATGCGGAGGTCGGGAACTGGTTAAACAAAACATTTAGCTAGTAGTAGTTTTGTAATGTTGAAGACATTTCATAACTTCTTCAAGCCACGACTTCAGTTCTAGTAAGGCCTCATACACACGATAGGTTAACCAGAGGACAGCGGTCTGATGGACCGTTTTCATCGGTCAAAACCGATCGTGTGTGGGCCCCATAGGTTGTTTAACCTTAGGTTAAAAAAAAGCCAACTTGCTTTAAAATTAACCTATGGATTGGTAACCGATAGGTCAAAACCGATCGTTAGTAGGACGTCGTTGTGTTTTACGTCACCGCGTTCTGACACGATCGGTTATTTAACCTATGGTGTGTAGGCGCGACGGACCATCAGTCAGCTTCATCGGTTAACCTATGACAACTGTCCTTCAGACCGCTGTCCTCTGGTTAACCTATCGTGTGTACGAGGCTTAAGGCTGCATTCACACCTGAGCGTAGGGCGTTCGGTCGTTTTTTCGGGCGTTTTTTTTCGCGCGTATTCATGCTTATTTGCGCGTTTGCATACAGCGTCGTGCGACGTTTTTGTACTTCGGCGTTTCTTATTTTAGCCAATAGGAAAAATTATCATCTTTTCATCACTTGTTGCTATGTTGGTAGATTGTTTTTAATCTTCTGCATGGGCGACAAGTTCTATTGATTAAAGTGACGAAACGCCCATAGCAAACGCCCGTTGTCGCGCGATACGCTCAATACGCGCGTTTCCCATTACTTTCTATGGGGGGAAAAAAACGCTCAAACGCCGCTGTCGCGCGATTCGCGCAACAAAAAAAGGTACGGGACTTGTTTGAGCTTCGCGCGACAGGCGTTTGGGCGTTCAGGCGTTCAGGTGTGAACAGTCACCAAAGGGAATAATGTTAATTCTCCCCTCTGGCGTTTGTGAGCAGTGCGCTTCAGGCGTAAAAACGCCTAGGTGTGAATGGGGCCTTAGTGTCATGTTCTAAAGACCTCATCTTACTTATATTTATACAGGTAGCACAGGCACCTTAGTGAATCACGATGTAGTAAGTCAAGGCAGATGTTGATTGTCCAAGAACAGGGTGGGAGGTGCCGGACACCAAGGATGGATTTTTAAACTATGCCAGGGTGCTTCCACAACTATCAAACTCCCATTGTGGGACGTACCACTGGAAGCTGCCTGTAAAATACATTTTTTGAGTATTAAGTCATAAAGGGGTTGTAAAGGTAAAAAAAAAAAATAAATCCCTAAATAGCTTCCTTTACCTTAGTGCAGTCCTCCTTCACTTACCTCATCCTTCCATTTTGCTTTTAAATGTACTTATTTCTTCTGAGAAATCCTCACTTCCTGTTCTTCTGTCTGTAACTCCACACCGTAATGCAAGGCTTTCTCCCTGGTGTGGAGAAAGCCTCTTGAGGGGATGGGGGCGAGCAGGAGTGTCAGGACGTCCACTAACACACAGCTCCTTTCTCTATCTGCAAAGTAGAGAGTGTCCTGACACTCCTGCTCGCCCCCCTCCCCCCTACAGGAGGTTTTATCCACACCAGGAAGAAAGCCTCGTATTACTGTGTGGAGTTACAGACAGAAGAACAGGAAGTGAGGATTTCTCAGAAGAAAAAAGGACATTTAAAAGCAAAATGGAAGGATGAGGGAAGTGAAGGAGGACTGCACTAAGGTAAAGGAAGCTATTTAGGGATTTTTTTTTTTTTACCTTTACAACCCCTTTAATCTGCTTAGTTGTAAAGCCCCCAAACCCAGGTAAACACTTGTAGGTATTCTTGAGATCACCTTCTCCCATCCTGTAATATCATAACCAATTGACACAAATCTCATTTTTTTTATACTGGGGTCTTGCATTGCTTTGTGACCAGAGTTTCATGTTACATCATGTCATAAGCCCAAAGTGTACATCCATATTTGGGGTGTTCCAAGGGTGCATGGAGGGCACGTTATGACAGTCTAGAGCGGGGGTCAGCAACCTATAGATCGTAATCTACCAGTAGATCGTGGCCAGGTGGCTTGCTGACCCAAGAGCATCAAACAGAGTGCAATGCAGAAGGACTACTTGTAAAGCTGGAGCTGTAGTAGGGAGCAAGAGCCGCATAAGCCTAGTGCCAGCTCATGCCCCACATGGAGTGATACCAACTGCACTCCATCTCCTATACCTACTAGCGGTCTCCAGAGTGGTGCCAGCAGCAGGGAAGAAAATATCTTCAGATCAGTGTGAAAGCAATACACTGGGTATAATAGTATAGGGCTGCTCGGTTTAGCCACACCACGGGTGAAGCGCAGTGTACCTGCAGCTTTCCTGGACTACCTGCACTTTGCCATAGACTTCAACTATATGCAGGTTTGGTGCGCTTCCTGAATACAGGAGAAATAGAAGAGCACCACACCTGCAAAACACAATAGAAGTCTATAACCAAGGAAAGTTGCAGATGCAGGTAAACGCAGCACATCCATGTGAAAGCAGCCTCATGGGGGCTCAGAGCAATAAGACCCCTTTCATACTGAGCCACGGGCAGCGTTAGTGGTAAAGAGCCGCTGGTTTTAGCAGTGCTTTACCACTGTTTTAGCAGCGCTATTCGACCACTAGCGGGGGGGGGGGGGGGGTTTTCCTTTTTTTTAAAGTGTATTTTGTGTGTGTACTCAAGAGAGGAGCCGGACTGCAGGAGTTGGGAGTAGGCAGGCCTCCCCCAGAGGCAATCTGCCACCTTTCTCCATGCCCCAGGTGGCAATGGTGGGTGTGTGAGGGGTCCTCCCACACAGCCCGCCCTACCTGCTCCGCTTTGAAGCCCAACGGGGCAGAGGGACTCCCTCTTTTTAGAGACCGCGTGGTCAAAGTGCATGCATGTTAACCCAATTTCGAGTGCGTGTAAGTATGGTGGTTTTTGTGGGAGGGGGGTGGACGTACTAAGCGCAGGCTTACCTCGCATAGCATACCCACCGGGAGCCGGGCTGAGACCACCAAACTCAATTTACATGTAGCTGAGACCGGGATCCGAACCCCTAGCTGCAGAGGTGAATGGCTTGTCAGTGCAGTGCCAATCGCGTTAAGCCACCGCAGCTCCCTGCTTTTAACCCCGCTAGTAGCTGAAGAAAGGGTTAAATGTGCACGTGTAGCGCCGAAGCGATTTGCAGGCTCTTCAGCAGAGGTGCCCATTCATTCTAATACTCTGACCCAGTCAAGGATACCTTAACCACTTCAGCCCCGGAAAGTTTTACCCCCTTAATGACCAGGCCATTTTCTGTGATACGGCACTGCGTTACTTTAACTGACAATCGTGCGGTCAGGAGACACTTGTAGTGATATTGTGCCATACATATAACACAATATATAAAATACATACACATATATATTAATATTACAACACCACTGTGCCCAAATAAATATTGTGGTTTTTATTTTTTGCGCTATAAACAAGAAAAGAGCGACAATTTTGTACAAAATTTCAATTTAGGCCAATATGTGTTCTGCTGCATATTTTTCGTAAAAAATCCCAATAAGCGCATATTGATTGATTTGCACAAACTAGTGTCGGTTCGTCCATAGAGGGACGCTGGAGCGCTGCCCCCTCTGGCTCTCGCCCGCCACTGAGTCTAATAACATACATTCATGCATTGCATGAATGTATGAATGTATGTTATTGTTGCCAGCTGCCACTGGTCTATTCAGAGATGGGCGGAACTTGAGCGCCGGCCACCTGAATAACGGCAGCTGGTTGGCTGTGCGGAAGTGCCTATCAGAGCCAGCGGCTCTGATAGGCTTTCCGAGTACAGCCCTCGGCTCCCGGATGTCTTATCCTCAGAACGTATGGGGGGTGCGTTCCTTGGATAAGACTGACGGCCGTCTCAGCCAATCAGGTTTCCTGATTCTCGGTAACCTGATTGGCTGAAGCGCCACCAAGGCGGGAGAAGACATTGAGAGACGTGGAAGGAGTAAGGTAAGTGCATTTTACAGGGTACAGCGGCGACAATGGGCTCAGAGGTGACAAAGGGCACAGTGGCATCAATGGGCACAGTGGCGACAAAGGGCACAGTGGCGACAAAGGGCACAGTGGCATCAATGGGCACAGTGGTGAAAAAGGGCACAGTGGTGACAATGGGCACAGTGGTGACAATGGGCACAGTGGGGGGGGTGCGTTCCTTGGATAAGACTGACGGCCGTCTCAGCCAATCAGGTTTCCTGATTCTCGGTAACCTGATTGGCTGAAGCGCCACCAAGGCGGGAAAAGACATTGAGAGACGTGGAAGGAGTAAGGTAAGTGCATTTTACAGGGTACAGCGGCGACAATGGGCTCAGAGGTGACAAAGGGCACAGTGGCATCAATGGGCACAGTGGCGACAAAGGGCACAGTGGCATCAATGGGCACAGTGGTGACAAAGGGCACAGTGGTGACAATGGGCACAGTGGTGACAATGGGCACAGTGGCAACAATTAAAGGGCACAGTGACATGCACAGTGGCAACAATGGGCACAGTGGCGACAATTAAAGGGCACAGTGGTGACAATTGGCACAGTGGCGACAATTGGCACAGTGGCGACAATTAAGGGGCACAGTGGCTGCGTTTGATGGCATGGCACAGTGGTGCGAATTGATGGCATAGTGACTGCATTTGATGGCATGGCACAGTGGTGATAATTGATGGCACAGTGGTTGCGTTTGATGGCATGGCACAGTGGTGACAATTGATGGCACAGTGGCTGCGTTTGATGGCATGGCACAGTGGTGACGTTTGAAGGCATGACACAGTGGCTGCATTTGATGGGCACAGGGAGGCTGCAATTTTTTTCGTTTTCGTTTGCGCCCCCCCAAAAATGTTGAGCACCAGCCGCCACTGGTGCAAACATTATCGTGTCTACAAACTATGGGATATTTTTATGGCATTTTTATTTATTTAATTTTTACTAGTAATGGTGGCGATCAGCGATTTAGCGGGACTGCAACTTTGCTGCGACCAAATCGGACACTAAGTGACACTTTTCACACTTTTTTGGGAACCAGTGACATTATTTCAGCTAAAAATATGCACTGTTATGTAATGACACTGGCAGGGAAGAAATTAACATCAAAGGCAATCAAAGGATTAAGTATGCTCCTAGCTGGTGCTTGCTAACTGTGTGGGGGGTGGTCTGGCTGGATGAAGACAGAGATTGGTGTTCCTGCTTAGCAGGGTCACAAGATCTCCATCTTCTTCCCTGTCAGAACGGTGATCTGCCTTGTTTACATAGGCAGATCGCCGTTCTGCCTTTCTGGGAAACGGTCGCGAATGACTGCCGGACCCACTGATTGGTATCCCCTGTGTCCAATCAGCGCGTGATCGCATCTCCGGCGGCACGTGCGTGCCACCCAGTGGCTATTGCATGAAATGTACAGGTACGTGATTTCGCACAATAGAGCCGACCTGCCGCAGTAAATGCATTAGGCGGTCGGCAAGTTTTTAAAGCCCCACTCCATAAAAAACATTTTTTTCAAATAGGGCATTATGCATCAGTAACCATACCCCTCAGTCTAAATTCCAAACACCTCTTCTTAATCCATCCTGCAGTGTAATGGATCAAAGTCACATTTTCCTCCATGAGCCAAGCTATAATTTCCTGTCCTGGGAACCAAATATTTTTCCTGATCTCCTCCTCACCCCCGGGAGTTCTCCTACCTCGGGAGCCTATGGGAGAGGACCCAGCCGCTGAAATGTCACCTCCACCAATAGAAATAGTCCACATCATGCAGGAAGTGATGTGGTCACCCAGGGCTGCTGTTAGAAATCATGGGGCCCCATACAGCTTACCTAACAGGGCCCCCCGAATTACAAATATTACAAGTATTTAAGATTATTTTTCCAATTTTTACATTATTTTTTTGCAATCTTAAAAAAAATTATAGATTTTTTTTTTTACAATGCTGTTAAGGGGGGGGGGGGGGGGTGTTGGATGGAATATCAGGGGTCTAAACAGAGCCCTGACATTTCACCTTTAAGACAAAGAAAGAGATTGAGTACACAGAGTATTCAGTTCCTTTCTCCGTAGCCTCAGTTGCACTGAAGAAGAATAAACAGGATACACAGGCTCTTGTTCACTCATAAACCGAAGCATAGTAAACAACGTTTACTATGCTCAATTATGAATGGACACAAGAGCGGTTGGTACTGGTCGCTCACTGTGTCCAATTCAGAAAAGGAGGGGGGCCTGTAAATTACAAAAAAAAGCAGCCAGCGGGGGAGGAAAGCGGGAGAACAAGGAGGGGCCTTGGCACACAGTGGATAAGTGGCAGCCCAGGGAGGAGGATTGGTGCAGTAAGATAGGAAGACAATTACAAAACAATGCACTGTGTCTGTATCTCCCCCTCCAGCAGCTAAAAGCTCACGGGAGAGAAAGGGGGAGAAACTGTCTTTCAGCTGCTGGAGGGAGACATACAGACATGTGCATTATTCTGTAATTGTCCTCCCATTCCGCCGCACTGATCCCCCTGCTGTCCGGGGGCCTCCCTTGTGTGCCGAGGCCCCCTACAGGAGGCCTGGTGGCACTCTCCTATCGGCGGAGAAGGTCCCCATGAAGTAAAGATAAAAAAAAAAGAATCATCATGTGCCCATGGCTTTAGATAAAAGAAATGGGCATTTGGATGTTCTTTTTTTTCATACCAGTAGATAGTTAGAGGGGAAGTGATTTGTTAATATCCTGGAGTTGGGATTTAAAGAGCCTAGTAATGAAGTCTTTATGTAATGTTCATCCGGCAGCAGCTTCCCTCAAGCTCTCCTGGACACTCTAAAGCAGGGGTAGGCAACCTGGGGCCCTCCAGCTGTTGTGGAACTACATTTCCCATAATGCATTGCAAGACTGGCAGTTACAATTACTTCCAGAGGCATGATGGGACTTGTAGTTCTGCAACAGCTGGAGGGCCCCAGGTTGTCTAACCCTGCTTTAAAGCATAGCAGACTCCTCTGAAGATACTCCAACGGGTAGCCATCTTCCTGATTCTTCAAGCCCTAAAATAGATAGACCAACCTAGATTAATTGAGCCTTGGCCTAGGGCCCAGACAATGACCTACGATGACATAAGGTCCAAGCAAAAGCCTGGCAGGGAAGACCCTTCTCTAGAAGGCTTCTCCAAATATTTATCCTCTCCCCTCGACAAACTGGATTCAAACCCTCAGGCCTCGTACACACAACCAAGTTTCTCGGCAAAAACCAGCAAGAAACTTGCTGGGAGATATTTTTTTGCCGAGGAAACCGGTCGTGTGTACATATTCGTCAAGGCCAAAAAGAGAGCAAGTTCTCTATTTCCTCGACGGGAATGGAGAAACTTGCCTTGTCGAGTTCCTCGACAGCCTAACAAGGAACTCGACGAGGAAAACGATGTGTTTCGCCAGTCGAGTTCCTCGGTCGTGTGTACGAGGCCTCAGTGATTGACCAAGGTAAATAGATAATAATAACTCAATACATTGTAAATTCTCATGACTGCTGGGACGCAATGAGCCCAGGTACCCCTTAGCTGTAATAAATAAGTATATACACAAAACCCTTCCGCCCCTTGCCCCTTCACCCTATTAAATCAACACACTTACAACCATTAGGTTGGAAAGGGCAAGGCCACAGCTTTATTAAAAGCAAACACAACATTTGAACATTTAACATTTTCAACCAGTGCCAGTCACAGTTATACTGTGAGCACACAACTCCAAAAGGGGGAGGGGCCTGTCCTTACCATAAGTGCTGGACAGGCCGCCTACTTCCGGTTTCCATCACGGGCATGGCCCATTATAGCCATTTTACGCTGGCAAGGTAAAAAAACGCAGCAAGCTGTGACATCCCATAGAAAAAAGGGGCGAGAGGGTGGGCAGCTCTTCCAAAAAAGTTTTCCCAAAGACCCAGAATTCCCTGGAGCGATCCCTTTTACCCGAGCTCAGGCCCATTCCATCCCCCAAATTGACCAATCCTTTAACGACCACCACCTTGTCCAGTACCTGGCCATGCCCCCCATCAGTCAAGGCTCTCTTTCCCTAAGGGGCTCAAGAGGCCTTCATTCTAACTACTGGAGACAACTCAACAGCAGCAGGCAAAATAATCAATGTCATGCTTAGGAGAAACACAAAGAACCCAAGCAACATAAGCAAAGCTCTGGCTGGGCACAGACTAGCTGTAAACAAGAATAAATATAGCTGAGGATGCTCCAACTTAGGGCAGGGTCCATGCACAAGATTGGGCTATACATAGGTTTCGATCCCTGCTGTGTACAACCTACAGAGATGTTGTGTACTACTACTGAATGTGTCCATATAAAACAAGTATAAGGCCCCGTACACACGTCCGAGAAACTCGACGAGCAAAACACATCGTTATGCTCGTCGAGTTCCTTGTGAAGCCGCCGAGGATCTCGGCGAGCCAACTTTTCCCATTGACTAACAAGGAAATAGAGAACATGTTCTCTTTTTGGCCCGACGAGATCCTCGTCGGTTTCCTCGGCGAAAAGTGTACACACGACCGGGTTTCTCGGCAGAATACGTCTCCCATCGAGTTTCTGGCTGAATTCTGCCAAGAAAACCGGTCGTGTGTACGGGGCCTAAGGCCTTGTTTAGCCTTAAAGTTGGGGGGGGGGGGCAGTAAAAACCTGTGGTTGGGTCCTGTTTTAACTTCTCTTAACCCCCCTTTGGCTGCAAAGGGAGCAGACAGGGGTGTACTTAAGCTGCAGAGCATCTTGGTCATGGCAAAAAATGATCCCCATCATGTTCGCAGGGCAGTACCACAGCCAAATGCAACCCATTCAAACAAAATTGGGCCGCCCCACCAATAGACACGTGCACAACAAAAATGTTCATTTTTTTTTTGCTCCGTTTCGTCTCGTTCCGTAGATTCGTAAAGATTCGTAATTTCGTAAGACTCAAGTTTTCCTATTCGGACCCGTTCGTATTTCATAAGACGCAAGTTTTCCTATTTGGACCCGTTTGTATTTTCGTAACAGTTTTATTTTCGTTTATACTGAATGATTCGTAATTCTGTCTAATTTATTTCCGTTGATTCAAAATTCGTAATTTTGTTAGATAATAATTTTCGTTTAATGGATTCGTAATTTTGTACTTTCGTAAATACATCGCAACACGCGGCTAATCCATATTAAGATATACTTTCTCTTAAACCCCGTACACACGGTAGGACTTTTTGCCAACAAACGTCAAAATTAGCGTTTTCCAAAAAATCTGACCGTGTCTACGCTCTATCGGACAAACTTTTTTGGTTTCAAAAGTCCGGCCAACTCCCTTCAGACAAAAATCCACGGAAAAGTTTGTTTGAAGTCTGATCGTGTGTACGAGGCTTTACACTGTACAATGTGACTCAGCACAAAAGAGATAAGCTGATTGGCTAAGATATTAAGTAATCACTCACGAACTACACTGCCCAGTGCCCATTCGAAAGAACGATACAAGTACACAAATTTACGAACAGACAAAGAAACGGATTTACAAAACACACAAATGAAAATACGAACATACAAATAAAAATGCGAACAGACAAAGGATTTAAAATACGGAATGCTAATTGTTCGTTATAGATGTCATTTTCGTTCTTTCGCTTTTTCGGTGTTTTGTATTTTAGTAAGATTGTCCAATCGTACGTTCGTATTTTCGCTTGTTCGTTATTTTGCTTATTCGTAATTCCGTAATTTTCGTATTTTGGTTCTTTCAGCTTTTCGGATGTTCGAATTGATACGAATGTACGAAAACTAACAAATTCGTACGAAAATCCATTCGTTACGAACGGGAACGCACATGTCTACCCACCAATGCCCACAACTGCATGCAACAGTTGTGGTGTGTTGGTGTAGCATTTACAGGCTTAAAACAGCTAGTGAGGAGGTGACATACGTCCTTGTCACTTGTCTCTGCAAAGTAATATGACTGTATATGACTTTTCAGAGGCACAGAAATCAGGTTGCGGTAGAAATTCCACTAGACCTCCAAAGGTATGCTGTGGAATGATCTGGCACCAATACATCAGTAGCAGATCCCTTAAGTCAGTGGTCTCAAAGTACCGGCCCGCGGGCCATTTGCGGCCCGCGGACCAGTTATAAATGGCCCGCAGGCAGGGTGGAAGTGGGGGGAGCAAAGAGTAAAAAAAAAAAAAAAAAATTTTTTTTTTTTGTGAGCTGGTGCTATCTGGTGGTGAGCCGTTGGTATTACAAGTTATTACCACCAGATGTGAGCTGGCGCCATCTGGTGGTGGCCGTTGGTATTACAAGTTATTACCACCAGATGTGTAAGCTGGCACCATCTGGTGGTGGCCGTTGGTATTACAAGTTAAGCATTACAAGTTAAACAGCAATTCTAATGTCATTTTACACTATTTTCACTGCCATCTAATTAGAACCCCCAAACATTATATATATTTTTTATCCTAACACCCTAGAGAATAAAATGGCGATCGTTGCAATACTTTCTGTTACGCCGTATTTGCGCAGCGGTCTTACAAGCGCACTTTTTTGGGAAAAAATTACACTTTTTTTTTATTAAAAAATAAGACAACAGTAAAGTTATCCCCATTTTTTTTAATATTATGAAAGATAATGTTACGCCGAGTAAATTCATACCCAACATGTCACGCTTCAAAATTGCGTCCGCTTGTGGAATGCCGACAAACTTTTTTACCCTTTAAAATCTTCATAGGTGACGTTTAAAAAAATCTACAGGTTGCATGTTTTAAGTTACAGAGGAGGTCTAGTGCTAGAATTATTGCTCTCGCTCTACCAATCGCAGCGATACCTCACATGTGTGGTTTGAACACCGTTTACATATGCGGGCGCTGCTCGCGTATGTGTTCGCTTCTGCGCGCAAGCTCGTCGGGACGGGGTGCGTTTTCTGGCTCCTAACTTTTTTAGCTGGCTCCTAGATTCCAAGCAAATTTGTCAAACCCTGCCTTACACCAGTGCTGGTGGTAATAATGCGCTCGCTGACACCAGTGCTGGGGGTTAATAATGTGTTCGCTGACACCAGTACTGTTGTTTTTGAAGTTTGAAAGTTTGCATGCGGCCCCCCATGGCTTATGAAAACTTGTCTTGTGGCCCTCAGGTAATTTGAGTTTGAGACCCCTGCCTTAAGTCCTGTAAGTTGTGGGTCTCCATAGATCAGATTTTTTTAGCCAGCACATCCCACAGATGTTTGATTGGATTGTTGTGTTCCTCAAACCATTCTTGAGTTCATCAGATAAGTCCACCTTCTTCCATTGCTCCATGCTCCAGTTCTGATGCCCATTGTGAGCGTTTTTTTGCGTCAGCATCGGCACCCCGACCAGTCTGCCCCATACACAACAAACTGCGATGCTCTGTGTCTTCTGACACCTTCATATCAGAACTAGCATTCACTTTTTCGGCAAGTTGAGCTCTCGTAGTTCTATGCGATCGGACAACACAGGACAGCCTTTCCTTTCCCACGTGCACCAATGAGCCTTGGCCGCCCATAATCCTCTCACCGATTTTCCTTCCTTGGACCACATTTGGTCGGTCCTGACCACTGCAGACCGTTAACATCCCACAAGCAGGCCCGTCGCTACAGGACAGGCAAAACAAACAATTGCTTGGGGCCCCGAGCTGGCTTGGGGTCCCCAACTTCCCCTTCACAGGCTGTAGCGTGGGCGAGCTCCTTTTCCTTCCTTCTGGAGTCCTATCAGTCTGGCTGGGTACCGCGTGGTACAGGAGATTCAGTTTCCTGTCCCCGGCCGGACTGACAGGAAGTGCACACTAAGTGCTCACTTCCTTTCAGTCCGGCCGGGAACACAGGAAACTGAATCTCCTGTACCGTGCGGTACCCGGCCCGGGCACTATCTGATAGGGGACTGGGGACCCATAATGATAGAACACCAGACTAAGAGGAGGAAGGGGAGCTCGGCCACGCTACAGCGGAAGCCTACAGGGAAGAAGGGGAGGTGAGAATAGAAAAACATAGGGACTGGGAGGGGGGGGGGAAAGAACATGGGTGTAAAAAATTAGTTTAGCACTAACGTAGGCTTTGAGTGTGGGGGGGGGGTGCTTGGGGGCCCCCATTTTGCTTGGGGCCCCCAAATTCCTTTAAACGGCCCTGCCCACAAGAGTCGTCCAACCATTACAATTTGACCCTTGTCAAAGTCACTCAAATCCGTACGCTTGCCCATTGCTTACTTCCTGCATAATATATTCCACCCACTTTCAGAGGCCATTGTAATGAGATAATGATCTTCTTCACTTTAAATGCCATTGGCCATAATGTTATGGTTAATCCACGTAAAGCTAGCCTAATACAAATCATGTTTTATTGCAAATAGATATTCAACCACCTGCTCTTGGTAACTGGTATGTGTTATCTCATATCTCATATCTATCTCATATCTGGGTAGGCTGACCTCAAATATCATATGACTAAATTCCAATATTAAGGCATCATAAATCTACTTTAACCACTTCCCGCCCGGCCTATAGCAGAATGATGGCCGGGAAGTGGTTCAGTTATCCTGACTGGGCGTCATATGACATCCGCAGTGCGACAATTGGTGGTGTGGTGTGTCAGTCTGACACACCACATCTCCAATCCTGGTAAATAGCCTCTGACGCCGAACCTCTGATGGAGGCTCTTTACCACGTGATCAGCTATATCCAATCACAGATGATCACGGTGTAAGCAGGAAGAGCCGTGTATCGGCTTTTAGTCTACTTGCGCTGACAGACGTGAATAGAGGAGAGCCGATCGGCTTCTCTCCTGACAAGGGGTTTGCGCTGATTGATTATAAGTGCAGCCCCCCCCCCCCCCCGAGGATGCCCACCCAGGACCACCAGGGATGCCCACCCATGGAGACCAGGTAAACCCACTAGAGCCCACCAGGGATGCCAATCATTGCCCATTAGGGATGGCACACTGTGCCCATCAGTGATGCCTGCCCGCGCCTCTGATAAGTGCTGCCTATCAGTGCCATCTATCCAGTGCCGATCCTGACCTCCCTGGGGCCCTAAGCAAAATGACATGTCACATTAAAGTTGAGAAGCTGGGGGGGGCTGCCAACAGTGATATGTCACATTAAAGTTGTAAAGTTGAGAAGCAGGGGGAGGGGGTGTTCTGTTGTCGGAAATTACATCTTTCATTAAAGTGAGAAGCGGGGGTTCGCTGATTTCTTACCTCTTCTCCCATGCAGCCACAGCAAGTTGAGAAGCGGGGTAAGGGGCATAAAATGACTTCTCACCAGGTGGGGGCTTCTAGTAATTTGGGGGGCCCTTCGCAGCTTTGCGGGGCCCTAAGCGGCTTGCATAGTGAGCCTATAGGGCGGATCGGTCCTGCATCTATCTAGCTGTCCATCAGTGCTGCCTATATGTGCCCTCTAGTGCCACCTATCAGTGTCACCTATGAGTGCCCATCAGTGCCACCTATGAGTGCCCATCAGTGCTGCATATGAGTGCCCATCAGTGCCACCTATTAGTGCCCATAAGTGCTATATATCAGTGCCCATAAGTGCAGTAAATAAGTGCCACCTATCAGTGCCCATCAGTGCTGTTTATCAGTGCTGCCTATCAGTGCTATATCACCTCATCAGTGCCACCTCCTCAGTGCCAATCAGTACTACTGCCTCATCAGTGCCCATCAGTGAACGAGAAAACTTACTTATTTACAAAGTTTTGTAACAGAAACAAAGAAAAAAGTTTTTTTTTTTTTTAATTCTCATTATTTTTTTATTTGTAGCGCAAAAAAAAAAAAAACTGCAGAGGTACTTAAATACCACCAAAAGAAAGCTCTATTTGTCGGGGAAAAATGATAAAAATCTTGTTTGGGTACAGCGTCGCCGGACTGCGCAATTGTCATTCCAAATGTGACAGTGTTGAAAGCTAAAAAATTGGTCTTGGCAGGAAGGTGTATAAGTGCGCGGTATTGAAGTGGTTAAACAAATAACAGGCGTACCACCAAGGTCGGGTCCAGGAACCCCAGTTCAACAAACATTATTCATTTTGAGATTCTCAAATAAAATAGTTTCAAAAGTTAAGAATAATTTATTGGAAAATAAAAACAGCACAATACAAAATTTGAAAAAAAATGAGGAAAAAAAATGCAACATTGATGGGTATTCTGTTTTTTATTTTTGCGTTTTCTGTCTGTAATATCTGGCAGAGAAAATTGTGTTACTATTGCGGTTTTCAGGCCTGTATCATTACCAAATGTCACTCAGAGGAGCTCAAATGCAGATGTGACGCATTCAACACACAGCAAACACCGCAGTGAGTAAACACAGCACTGCACACAATGTGATGACTCAAAAAGGGATGACTGGAGATATTACACGTACTCTGTCTCCCTCTAGTGTTCAAATATCAAAATACACGTCAAGTTTCACAAAGGCCTTATAGTATTTCTGTTTTAACCACTTAACCCCCGGACCATATTGCTGGTCAAAGACCAGAGCACTTTTTGCGATTCGGGACTGCGGCGCTTTAACTGACAATTGCACGGTCGTGCGACGTGGCTCCCAAACAAAATTGGCGTCCTTTTTTTCCCACAAATAGAGCTTTCTTTTGGTGGTATTTGATCACCTCTGCGGTTTTTATTTTTTGCGCTATAAACAAAAATAGAGCGACAATTTTTAAAAATTTTTTTTTTTTTACTTTTTGCTATAATAAATATCCCCCAAAAATATATAAAAAAAACATTGTTTTTCCTCAGTTTAGGCCGATAAATATTCTTCTACATATGTTTCGTAAAAAAAAAATCGCAATAAGCGTTTATTGATTGGTTTGCGCAAAAGTTATAGCCTTTACAAAATAGGGGGTATTTTTATGGCATTTTTATTAATATATTTTTTTTTACTAGTTATGGTGGCGATCAGCGATTTTTTTTCGTTACTGCGACATTATGGCGGACACTTCGGACACTTTTGACACATTTTTGGGACCATTGGCATTTTTATAGCGATCAGTGCTATAAAAATGCATTGGATTACTATAAAAATGCCACTGGCAGTGAAGGGGTTAACACTAGGGGCGGGGAAGGGGTTAAATATGTCCCTGGGTGTGTTCTTACTGTGGGGGGGGGGTGGCCTCACTGGGGGAAATGACTGATCGCTGTTCATACATTGTATGAACAGACGGTCAGGCATTTCTCCCCTGACAGGACCGAGAGCTGTGTGTTTACACACACAGCTCCCGGTCCCCACTCTGTAACGAGCAATCGCGGGTGCCCGGCGGCGACCGAGCCCGCCGGGCACACGCACGGGAGTCGGGGGTGAGCGGGTGGCGCGCCCGTGCCCCTAGTGGCGGCTCGAAGAGCGGACGTATAGCTACGGGCTCTCGCCCAGGAGAGCCGACCTGCCGTATAATGACGGTGGCTGGTCGGCTAGTGGTTAAAGAATTATTTATTTCATTTATTTATTACAGGTATTTATATAGCCGACAATTTATGCAGCACTTTACAATGAAACTTTAAAGCAGTATTAAACCCAAGAGCAAAAATTGAATATATTGCAGCTTCCAATCATTAGATGTAGCTGCATTCCGCTTTAATTTCACGCCTTCTCCCCTCTATTTTCACGTGGTGGCCAGTAACACACCCCCTGTATTAGAGCGCCTCCACTCTGGCTGAATGAGCACAGGGGGCACCTTTTGATAGCATTATTGTCAGTCTGGTGGAGGGGGATGTAAGATGTACTAGCAGATTTAGATACTCTAGCAAAATCTGAACTCCAGCTGATACTTTATAAGCAGTTATAGCAAACAGTTTTTCTCTTTCTTTTGGGATAACGATTTTACATGAATAAATAAAAGCTGATCATTGTATGCACCCACATCGGTGATAAATGGTTTGCCTCAACATTTTTTAATTGCTATATCTGTAAGAACGCGTGTTCTTTTGAAGAACAACAGACTTGCTGGCCAGATCACCAGGTGACAATAAAAGAAAGAAAGCCTAAAAAAATAAATAGCTAGATTCAGAAAGACCGCCTTAACTTTGCGGCGGCGTAGCATATCGTGTTTACACTACGCCGCCGTAAGTTAGCGAGGCAAGTACATGATTCACAAAGTACTTGCCTGCTAAGTTACGGCGGCGTAGTGTAAATCGGGTGGGCGTAAGCGCGCCTAATTCAAATTCGGCTGAGGGGGCGTGTGTATCTACTCATTTACATATTCTAGGCCGACCGCAATGGAAGCGCCACCTAGCGGTCAGCCTAAAAATTACACTTTAGGATACGACGGTGTAAGACACTTACGCCGCTCGTATCTGAGCCTAATTTAAGCGTATCTGGTTTCCAGAATACGCTTAAATTTGCGTCGGCGCAGATTCCGACTTAGGCCGGCGTATCTACTGATACGCCGGCCTAAATCTTTCTGAATCTGCCTAAAAATCGATGAATTACCAATATAATACATGTTTTCATTTGGGTTCAATATTGCTTTTATGTAAGCTGCAATATATTAAATGTTTGTTTTTGGGTCTAGTATCACTTTAATTGAGCATTTATTCCAGAGCTTATCACTTAGTTTTCATTTTACTAGACCTCTCATTCCTCTATTTCTCCGCCATCCTTCTCTTCACTCTCTTTCCGGACTGTCTTTTTTATTTTATTTTTTTCCTTCTCTATCTCTTTTCTAACCACTTGCAGTGTAAATTCTCTACAACAAAAAACAGTGCCCCCCACAAAAGCTAAAAATAGAATTGGTTTCTGTATTTTTCAGTTATTAAAAAATATATATATATATAATGGCATCTCATTTTTAACCTGGAGATTGCACTGCCACCTAGTGGCCCTAAAAGATATTCACACTGGAGTGGACCTACTAAAATTGGAGAGTGCAAAATCTGGAGCAGCTGTGCATAGTTACATAGTTAGTCAGGTTGAAAAAAGACACAAGTCCATCCAGTTCAACCACAAAAAAAATAAACAAACAAAATAAAAAACACAATACAATCCCATACACCCAACTCCATACCCACAGTTGATCCAGAGGAAGGCAAAAAACCCCAGCATTGATTGGCTACCCCTGTGCGTGGTAGCCAATCAGCTTCTAATGCAGTGTTAATTTCGTTGACTAAAACATTTTAGTCGACTAAATGAATACTATTTTATTTGACTAAAATAAGACTAAAACTAAAACAATTGAGATTACTAAAATACAAAAAAAACTAAAATGCCATTTTAGTCAAAAGACTAAAGCCCCATACACACTATCAGTTTTCCTGCAGGTTTTTCTCTTTAGGTTTACCAAAACCATCTAATTTGAGGTCAAACCTCAAGAATGTCAATTTGTATGCAATCAGGCAGGCCCTTGCACATGGTTTTGGTAAACCTGAAGAGAAAAACCTTCAGGAAAACTGATATAGGTGGATTCAGGTAGGGCTGCGTATTTTTGACCCGGCGTAGCTTATCGTATTTACGCTACGCCGCCGTAAGTCAGAGAGGCAAGTGCTGTATTCACAAAGCACTTGCCTCCTAAGTTACGGCGGCGTAGCGTAAATGGGCCAGCCTAAGCGCGCCTAATTCAAATTGTGAAGAGGTGGGCGTGTTTTATGTAAATAAACCATGACTCGACGTGATTGACGTTTTTAACGAACGGCGCATGCGCCGTCCGTGGACATATCCCAGTGTGCATTGCTCCAAAGTACGCTGCAAGGACTTATTGGTTTCGACGTGAACGTAAATTACGTCCAGCCCCATTCACGGACGACTTACGCAAACGACGTAAAATTTACAAAATTCGACGCGGGAACGACGTCCATACTTAACATTGGCTAGGCCAGCTATTTGTTCGACTAACTTTACACCTGAAAACGCCTTACGTAAACGGCGTATCTTTACTGCGACGGGCAAGCGTACGTTCGTGAATAGGCGTATCTCGCTGATTTAGGCATTCTAGGCGTAAATCAGCGTTCACACCCCTAGCGGCCGGCGGAACTAGACAAGTAAGATACGACGGCGCATTTTAGCTACATTTAAGTGTATCTCAATTTGAGAATACACTTAAATGTACAACGGCTTAGATTCAGAGTTACGATGGCGTATCTACTGATACACCGGCTTAACTCTTTGTGAATCTAGCTATTAGTGTGTATGGGGCTTAAGACTAAAACCAAATTTAAATTTGTCTTTATAATTAACATTGGTCTGCAGTGCATGTTCATACCTCAATACCATAAAATAATAGCATATTCGACTTTTCACTCCAGAAGTATATAATGAGTTTGGAAATTGTAGAGAAATGTTAACTAATGCATTACAATTTAATTCGATTTTAGTCGACTAAAATTAGTTTTAGTCGACTAAAATGTATTGGAGATTTAGTCGACTAAATATGACTAAAACAATTGCAGAAGACTAAAATGGGACTAAAACTAGATCGAAATTTGCTGTCAAAATTAACACTGTTCTAATGGCCCGTACAC
This sequence comes from Rana temporaria, assembly GCF_905171775.1. NCBI lineage: Eukaryota > Metazoa > Chordata > Amphibia > Anura > Ranidae > Rana > Rana temporaria. The sequence goes on along the minus strand of NC_053490.1, from coordinate 26,646,201 downwards.
ACGATCCGAATATTTCGCTTAATAGTCGCAAGTAGAAATTTAATAGGTTACTAAAGTCACGAAAATTCTCGTACGCTAGAAAAAAAAATCGGAAGTGATGTCACATGCTGTAGTGTATTTGTATTGTATTTTCGGACAAAGTGACAAAACGAAAATCGTACGATCTGGTATAGTTCGAGGAAAATTTTCATGTTTGTCCGGATCAACTGCTGTGGTCGGCTCTCAAAAGTAGTGTACACACGATCCGAAAATCGTGTTTTCAACAGTTTTCATCCTATATTCGGATCGTGTGTACGGGCCATAACTTCAGCTTCTTCAATTTTTCTTTTCTATCTCTTTTCTAACCACTTCCAGTGTAAATTCTCTACAACAAAAAACAACACCCCCCACAAAAGATTCAGAGGATTGACTTCTGTATTTTTCATTAATTTAGAAAAATGATACAAATTATAAAAAAAAAAAAAATAGATATAATGGTGTCTCATTTGTAACCTGGAGATTGCACCGCCACCTAGTGGCCATGAAAGAGTTTCACACTGTTGATTTACTAAAACTGGAGAGTGCAAAATCTGGTGTCGCTGTGCATGGTGACCAATCAGCTTCTAAATTCAGCTTGTTCAATTAAGCTTTGACAACAAAAAAAAAAACTGATCCGCGTAACCTATCTGATTTACGTTATGCTGCCGCAAGTTTTTGAGGCAAGTGCTTTATTCAGAAATCACTGCTATTGTCACGGCTGATCACGATGTAAACAGGAAGAGCCGTTGATGGCTCTTCCTCACTCGCGTCTGACAGACGCGAGTAGAGGAGAGACGATCGGCGGCTCTCCTGACAGGGGGGGTTCGCGCTGATTGTTTATCAGCGCAGCCCCCCCCCTCGGATCGCCACACTGGACCACCAGGGAAGCCCACCCTGGACCACCAGGGAAGGGCAAAAAAAAAAAAAAAGTCTGGAAAGCAAGCAATAAAAAAAAGATGTCAATCAATGCCCACAAATGGGCACTGACTGGCAACATGGGTAAATCAGTGCCGCCCCACAGTGTCCATCAGTGCCACCCCACAGTGTCCATCAGTGCCACCCCACAGTGTCCATCAGTGCCACCCCACAGTGCCCATCCATGCCCAGTGCCCACCTATCAGTGCCCATCTGTGCCACCCATAAGTATCCATCAGTGCCACCCATAAGTACCGCCCATGAGTGCCCATCAGTGCCGCCCATGAGTGCCCATCTGTGCCGCCTATGAGTGCCCAGTGCCGCCCATGAGTGCCCATGAGTGCCGCCCATGAATGCCCATCAGTGCCGCCCATCAGTGCCGCCTATGTGTGCCCATCAGTGCCGCCTATGTGTGCCCATCAGTGCCGCATACCAGCGCCGCCAATCAGTGCCACCTCATCTGTGCCCGTCAGTACTACCTCATCGATGTCAATCAGTGCCATCTCATCAGTGCCGCCATATCAGTGCCCGTAATTGAAAGAGAAAACGTACTTATTTACAAAAAAATTAACAGAAAAAAATAAAAACGTTATTTTTTTTCAAAATTTTCAGTCTTTTTTTCGCAGAGGTGATCAAATACCACCAAAAGAAAGCTCTATTTGTGGGGAAAAAAGGACGCCAATTTTGTTTGGGTACAGTGTAGCATGACCGCGCAATTATCATTCAAAGTGCGACATGGCTGAAAGCTGAAAATTGGCTTGGGCGGGAAGGTGCGTAAGTGCCTGGTATGGAAGTGGTTAAGGACACGGTGGCCCCGCTAGTTAACAACCGATAATTGGCGTTTTTTTTACATTTCATGTGTCAGTGGAGGGAAACCACAGACAACCGAAAGGATCAAGCTTAACAGTATACGTTTCAGGTGTTGGAGTATTGGCACGAGTACCGATACTCATGCAAATGCTTATTAGTGGCACCGATGCCGGTATCGGTATTATTGCAACCCTAGTTAATAGGCTCAACATCAATAGCATTGACAATGCCAAAGTAGCTCAGACACAGCTGGAGTAACAATATACATCAAGCTACAAAAAGTTCAGGAGGTCAAGAGCCTCTAAAAGGAGTTCAAAACCCAGAACAAGAGAGGTCAATGTAGTGACCTGGAAGTAGACCTCCTGTGTGAACATTATGGGACTCCCAAGCTCGTAAATCCAACGCCTTCTGTAGAAAAAATATTTCATTCCCAATATTTCATTTTCCTATGGGGAAAATCACTTTAATATGCGAGTGCTTTGGATTACAAGCATTCTTCTTGAACGAATTATGCTCATAAGCCTAGGTATTACTGTATATTGCATTTATGAATATGGGAATGAGCACATAAAATGGGAGAAAGAAGAGCAATAAAGAAGGAAACAAAAAAAAAAAAAAAAGGGGGGGGGGGGGGTAGAGTACAGAATGAGGGAAAATGCGGCCCTTTGCTTGCTTTTATCCTGCCCCCGGGGGAACTATTTCATCCACTGATACCAAGAATGGGGCATAATTCCCCCCACTGACAGCAATGAAAGGGCATAATTCCACTCACTGACACCAACAATGGGATACACAATTCCTCCCGCTGTCACCAATGATGGGACACAATTTCTCACATGACACCATTAATGGGGCACAATTTCTCCCAATGATACCAGTGGTGGCACCCAATGATGTAAACCAATGATGGGGACCAATTCCATCCAATGACACCAATGATGGGGCCCAATTACACCAATGATGGGACACAGTTCCTCCCAATGACACCAATGATAAGGCCCAATGACATCAATGATGTGACACAATTCCTCCCAATGACACTTTGTTCAAAGCTTGAGGTATTTTTGTACAACCTAACCCTGCTTTAAATGTTTACACAACTTTATGCCTGACCTGTCTACTGTGTTCCTCAGCCTTTGTGATGTTGTTTGTTCACTAAGGTTCTTTGACAAGCCTCTGAGGGCTTCACAGAACAGCTGTATTAATACTGAGATTAAATTACACAAAGGTGGACTCAATTTACTAACTAGGTGACTTCTGAAGGCAATTGACTCCAATAGATTTTAGTTGGGGGTATCAGAGTGAAGGGGGCTGAATACAAATGCACGTCACACTTTTCAGATATTTATTTGTAAAAAAAAAAAAAAATTGAAAACCATTTATAATTTTCCTTCTATTTTTATGTGCCACTTTGTGTTGGTCTATCACAAAAAAATCCCAATAAAATTAATTTATATTTTTGGTTGTAACATGACAAAAATGTGGACAATTTCAAGGGGTGTGAATACTTTTTCAAGTCCCTGTATGTGCCATATCTGTGGGATCTCCATGGAAGCTGGAAATCGCTGTACTAAGTACTGATCCCATGAAGAGCAGCTGCACTGTTGCTTAGAGAACGCAGGATGACACTTGGCACGGGCGCCATTCAGAGAACACTTTCCAATTTCTAAATGAGTGCAAAGTGTTTCCCTGATTGGACCAGTCTGGACCCAGAGTGTGTGTGGTTGATGACCGTAGTAGGTGAGAACTAGTACAGGTGCAAACAATGGTAATGGTAAAAAGAACCAAAAAGTTATCCACTAAGACAGTGGTCTCCAAAATGTTGCCCTGTGGTCGGATGTGGCCTTTTGCTTACATTGAGGAATTATTCTTGCCACAATTCCTGCCACTGACGCCAACAATGGGACACTATTCCTCCTACTGACGCCAACAATGGGACACTATTCCTCCTACTGACGCCAACAATGGGACACTATTCCTCCTACTGACGCCAACAATGGGACACTATTCCTCCTACTGACGCCAACAATGGGACACTATTCCTCCTACTGACACCAATGATGGGACACTATTCCTCCTACTGACACCAATGATGGGACACTATTTCTCCTACTGACACCAACATCAGGGCACTATTTCTCCCACTGACGCCAACAATGGGACACTATTCCTCCTACTGACGCCAACAATGGGACACTATTTCTCCTACTGACGCCAACAATGGGACACTATTCCTCCTACTGACTTGAACATCGGGGCACTATTCCTGCCACTGACACCAATAGTGGGACACTATTCCTCCCACTGACGCCAACTATTTCTTCCCCTAATACCAAAGATCATGCATTTTTTACTACCACCGGGCACAGTGTGCCCCCCCCCCCCCCCTAAAATCTGCAGGAATGTAAACTGTGCCTTTCTTTAGAAAGTTTGGAGACCCCTGCACTAAAGTATTGTAAAGCCCTGTACAGTATCATCTTTTTAAAGCTGGGATGACTTTTACAGGGACAGCCAACATGTGCAAATAACTTTAATTCCCTCTGTCTTTGGGCCCTGGTTCACACTGGGTACGATTTGGAACGATTTGAGATGCGATTTGACATGTCAAATCGCATCTCAAATCGGCGGCAATTGTCGGCAATGGCACTGTCCTAATCAGTGCGACGCCGCATCTGCGATTTCAAAAAGTAGTTCCTGTACTACTTTTTGCGGCCCAAATCGCGGCAAAATCGCAGCCGCAAAATCGCGGTAAAATCGCGCATTTTACCGCGATTTTGAATTCGCAGCAGTGTGAACCTAGGCTCAATCTGCTGGTTGATCATTTCGTCATGCCATTTTCAATAAAAATTAAGGGCCAGATTCACACAGAAGTGCGGCGGCGTAACGTATCGTAGCTACGTTACACCGCCGCAAGTTTTTATTGCAAGTGCCTGATTCACAAAGCACTTGCGAGAAAACTTCCGCCGGCGGCCTCCGGCGTAAGCCGGCGTAATTCAAAGGGGCGTGTGCCATTTAAATTAGGCGCGCTCCCGCGCCGGACCTACTGCGCATGCTCCCTTTTGAATTTCCCACCGTGCTTTGCGCGAAGTGACGTCATTTTTTCGAACGGCGATGTGCGTAGCGTACTTTTCGTATTTCCGGACGTCTTACGCAAGAAGGAAAAATTTTTAAATTTCGACGCGGGAACGACGGCCATACTTTATACACCACATACGTGGGCTGTGTAAAGTTAGGGCATCAAAAACGACGACTAACTTTGCGACGGGAAACTAGACTAGCAGCGACGTAGCGAACGCGAAAAACCGTTGTGGATCGCCGTAACTCCTAATTTGCATACCCGACGCTGGTTTACGACGCAAACTCCCCCCAGCGGCGACCGCGGTATTGCATCCTAAGATCCGACAGTGTAAAACAATTACACCTGTTGGATCTTAGGGCAAACTATGCGTAACTGATTCTATGAATCAGTCGCATAGTTAAGAAGACCCTAAAACAGAGATACGCCGTCGTATCTCTTTAGTGAATCTGGGCCAAAGTGTATGCATTTTTTCATCAGATGCTCAATTTGAATGTGAAAGGCTTAGTCTAAGTGCCTAGAACAGCATTTCTTAATCTGTTTTCAGTTGCAGCACACTTAAAAATTATACAAAATCCTGGGGCACTTAAATCTTAAGTCAGCCATAGATGGAGCAATACATTTTTCTGCAGGATAGAAAATTGCTCGATTCGCTCCTGCAAAGCTATCGTGTTCTCCTATTATCGGGAGAACACAGTCATTACTGCTAGCAGCTATTATAGTATTATAATATATTATAATAATTGCACGTAAAATCCAAGGGAAGTTGTACCCAAGTTGACCGATCCTGCCTGCCCATACAGGGCTCAAATCTCAGCCAGTCCCTGCTAAAACGGACGAGATTGGAACCGTCTATGGCTTACTTATCAACGGAAAACCTTAGCCTGGGTGTTCTGTTCTCGCTACACGTTTGCCCCTGGTGTATATGTAGCTCAACATACAGCTTAAACCTTGCATCCTAAATAACCAGACTGTCTGTAACTTTGGATCTTTATTACGGTGAATAGGTGGTGGCCATATAAGATGCGTATGAATAATGGTGAAACTAGAGATAAACAAATAAATGCATATATATAAACAGTCTTTATCATACCAGCGATGCTGTCTTAGGAGGATAGGGACCTAGGAAACATGTGGCGCAGGCAGGGCTGGCCCTATGATGGGACCGGGTGGTACCATGGGTACCGGGCAGCACTTTTAGGGGGGCAGCATACAGATGCCAGCCAGCCCGTTCCGCCAGTTCCGCTACCCAAAAAAAATTGAGGTCCCTTTATCCCGCAAATAGAGCTTTCTTTTGGTGATGTTTGATCACCTCTGCAGTTTTTATTTTTTGTGCTATAAATATATATATTTTTGAACTTTTTGCTATAATAAATATCCCCAAAATTTAGAAAAAAAAATAAAAAATTTCAGTTTAGGCCAATATGTATTCTTCTACATATTTTTGGTACAAAAAAAAAAACACAATTAGCGTACATTGATTAGTTTGCGCAAAAGACATTGTGGCCGCCGGCAATTCACAGGTCCCTTTATACTCCTGGATACATGTATAGAGCCATGGCAGGTCCTTTTATACGCCTATATGCATGTATAGAGCCATGACAGGCCCTCTTTATACATCTATAGAGCCATGACAGGCCCTCGTTATGCTCCTTTATACATGTATAGAGCCATGACAGGTCCTCTTTATACTCCTATATACATTTATAGAGCCATGACAGGTCCTCTTTATACACCTATATACATTTATAGAGCCGTGGCAGGTCCTCTTTATATTCCTTTACATGTAAAGAGTCTCGACAGGTCCTCTATATACATGTATAGAGCCATGACAGGTCCTCTTTATACTTCTTCATACTTGTATAGAACCATGACAGGTCCTCTTTATACTTCTTTATACATGTATAGAGCCATGACAGGTTCTCTTTATACATCTATAGAGCCATGACAGGCCCTCGTTATACTGCTTTATACATGTATAGAGCCATGTCAAGTACTCTTTATACTCCTATATACATGTATAGAGCAATGACAGGTCCTCTTTATACATCTATAGAGCCATGACAGGCCCTCGTTATACTGCTTTATACATGTATAGAGCCATGTCAAGTACTCTTTATACTCCTATATACATGTATAGAGCAATGACAGGTCCTCTTTATACATGTATAGAGCCATGACGGGTCCCCTTTAGTTATCATGATATAAAATAATGAATGTGGGGGCCTTTTGGTTGGCGTGATTTTTTTTCTTGGGGGGGGGGGGGCAGCATTTCATTCTTGGTCCCAGGCAGCACAATGTCTTGGGCCGGCACTGGGTGCAGGCTTAGCTGACTCCATGTGGACTGTCCAGTGGAAAAGATGAATGCGTGGTGATAGGAAGTGAAGACAGTTTTCAGTAACACGACAGGAAATGTACATTACCATAAAACACTGCCCATCAACAGTCCTTTGTTAAGAGGACATCTAGTGGACAATATTTGAATTACAAGTCCAGAAGATATTACTGTATTTCCTTGTAGGCCAAAGGCATGACACTGGGACAATGCACACAACTTTGATGACATTAAACTTCAAATCGGAAGCACTCTTCACATCAGAGGTCTCCCATCACATCAGACGCCCTCCATCATATCAGAGGTCCCCCCATGAAATTAGAGGTCCCCCGTCACAACACCCCATCACATCAATGGTTCCACCATCACATCAGAGATCCCCCATTCCTATCAGAGGTTCCCCCATCATATCAAATCCCCCGTTCACATCAGAGAACCCCATCACATCAGAGATCCCCCATTCACATCAGAGGTCCCCCCATCACATCAAGAAGAACAAAATAAACGTTGTTTGCTCGATCACATCAAATGCCCCGTTCACATCAGAGGACCCCATCACATAAGAGCTCTCCCATTACATCAGAGGTTCCCCATCAATTTAGAGGTTCCCCATCAATTTAGAGGTCCCCCATCACATAAGAGCTCTCCCATTACATCAGAGGTTCCCCATCAATTTAGAGGTTCCCCATCAATTTAGAGGTCCCCCATCACATAAGAGCTCTCCCATTACATCAGAGGTTCCCCATCAATTTAGAGGTTCCCCATCAATTTAGAGGTCCCCCATCACATAAGAGCTCTCCCATTACATCAGAGGTTCCCCATCAATTTAGAGGTTCCCCATCAATTTAGAGGTCCCCCATCACATAAGAGCTCTCCCATTACATCAGAGGTTCCCCATCAATTTAGAGGTTCCCCATCAATTTAGAGGTCCCCCATCACATAAGAGCTCTCCCATTACATCAGAGGTTCCCCATCAATTTAGAGGTCCCCCATCACATAAGAGCTCTCCCATTACATCAGAGGTTCCCCATCAATTTAGAGGTCCCCCATCACATAAGAGCTCTCCCATTACATCAGAGGTTCCCCATCAATTTAGAGGTTCCCCATCAATTTAGAGGTCCTCCATTAGATCAGAAGCCCACTTCATATCAGAGGTCTCCCCATCATATCAGAGGTCCCCCTATCACATCAGAGGTCCATCACTCACATCAGAGGTCCCCCCATCACATCAAATGCCCTGTTCATATCAGAGGACCCCCATCGCATAACAGTTCCCCCATTACATCAGAGGTTCCCCATCACTTTAGAGGTCCCCCATCACATCAGAGGTCCCCCTTTCACATCAGAAGCCCCCCTTTACATCAGAGGTTTCCTCCATTACATCAGAAACCCACTTCATATCAGAGGTACCCCCATCATATCAGTGTCCCCTTCCCACCTTTCACATCAGAGTTCCTTCTTGACATCAGATTCCCCCCATCACACAAGAATGTCCTGTCAACACAGAGTTTCCCCATCACATCAGAGTAGCCCCATGACAGAGTCCCTCCCTCGCCCCCTCCACATCAGAATCTCCCCATTACATCAGAGTTTCCTGTCACCACTAAGTTCCCCCATCACAGAGTCCTTTCATCCATCTCTGATCCAGGGCAGATTGGATCAAGTGCTCGTGGCACACTGTGGGTAAACACAAATGGCACCACATTGTGCCGCAGAAGCCAGGTTGAGAAACACTGGCCTAAATTTTGTGCTTGTGGTGAAACCAATGTAATACAGTGGAACCTCGGATTGCGAGTAACACGGTTTTTCGAGTGTTTCGCAATATGAGCTATTCTTTTAAAAAATCCTGACTCGCCTTGCGAGCGTTGTTTTACAAGACAAGCAGGATTCAAGCAGGGGCGGACTGACCATTGAGGCACTCGGGCACTGCCCGAGGGCCCCATGCCACTAGGGGGCCCCATCAGGGTTGCCAGGCTCAGTAAAACCAGGGACAGTATGTAAAAATCTGTGTTTTTTTTACATCTGTCCCTGATATGTCTGAAACCGACATGCTTTTGATATGAAAATGCTGAGATTTTAGCTGCCCCGCCTCTGCACTGCCTCCTGGCGTGGTGGCCATCTGTAAGCCCAGGGGCCCCATAATCTTCTATTGCCCGGGGGCCCCATGAGTTGTCAGTCCGCCCCTGGATTCAAGCCTATGGGTTGTGCAGCACCGCATTTGGACAGAGGTGCGGAGGTGCCAGTGCCGCTCCGAGACACTTAGTGACACTCAGAAACGCTCAAAAGACACTCAGAGACACTAGGTTCCCAAGTGTCTTTGAGTGGTCTCTGAGCGTCTTCAAGTGTTTCTGAGTGTGACCTCTGGCCACATGCGGTACTGCATAGACAAGCAGTGGCTGTGGAACAGATTATCTGAGTTTCCATTATTTCCTATGGGGAAACTCGCTTTGATATACGAGTGCTTTGGATTACAAGCATTCTTCTGGAAAGAATTATGCTCGTAAACCAAGGTATTACTGTATAATGATCTTCTGTTTGCAGTACAGTATTTTACTATAGAAGGATATTAGATTGTATTTTTTTTTCTTGACTAGGTCCGATGCCAGTAGGTCAATATACACTGGGGTCAGATTCACAAAGAGATACGACGGCGGATCTCCTGATCCGCCGTCGTATCTCTAAGTCCAGCCGGTCGGATCTATGCGACTGATTCATAAGAATCAGTTCCGCATAGATCTCACTTAGATCCGACTGGTGTAAGTGACTTACACTGTCGGATCTTAGGCTGCAATCTCCTACCGACCGCTAGGTGTCGCCTCGGTCTTTTACTCGTCGGCTATGCAAATGAGGAGAACCGCCGATTCAGAAATGAACGCCCGCCCGTCGCTTTTTTTTTACGTCGTTTGCATTCGGCTTTTTCCGGCGGATAGTTACCCCTGCTATATGAGGGGTAGCTAATGTTAAGTATGGTCGTCGTTCCTGCGCCGAGTTTCAAATTTTTACGTTGTTTGCGTAAGTCGGTCTGGAATACGGATGGCCGCAATTGACGTTGCCGCCAAAAACAATGACGTCTAGGCGACGTCATTTGGAGCATGCGCACTGGGAAATTTCACCGGCGGCGCATGCGCAGTTAAATCGGCGCGGGAACGCGCCTGATTTAAGTTGTATACTCCCCCTAACAGCGGAATTTGAATTCCGCCGGGGGAGTTACGATCCGACGGTGCAATTTTCGAGGTAAGTCCTTTGTGAATACTGCACTAGCCTCGCTAAATTGCACCGGCGGATCGTAAATCACATAGATTACGCGGATCTAAAGATCCGCTAATCTATGTGAATCTAGCCCACTGTGTAAGTCTCTGTGTAATTTTCAGTATTATGGAAATGTGTGCAAATGAATGTTACATAAATATAAGGTAAATAGAAAAATATATATGTATTTGTTTTTACAGGGAACCTCGTAAAGTCATATTGCACAAAGGCTCCACGGGGCTGGGCTTTAATATTGTTGGAGGAGAAGATGGGGAAGGAATTTTCATCTCGTTCATTCTAGCGGGAGGACCAGCAGACCTCAGCGGGGAACTCCAGAGAGGAGACCAGATAATATCAGTACGTATCTAAATAGAGAGGAAGGAAACATGTTTTGGTTTTAGTTTAAATTCTTACAATGTGTTGTAATTACTGTACATGTGTACATGTGTTGTGTACCCATTGTTTGCCTTGTGATGGACTGCATGGTCACCAAATGTTTTCTCCTTAACCCATTTACATGTGGACATGGGAGCAAGTTCCTTAAGCAAATTGAGACCCTCTGGGCTTGGGGGTTCCTTGTGGTACCCATGGACTTTTCCCTGTGCTATGGCTCACCCCTTCACGTGAGCTCATCCTTGTAGACATGGTGTCTGGCCTTAGCAGCATTCCACACTCCTACTACAGGCCTTAAAGTAGTGAGTCCCACAGCAGTCCACTCTCCCACAAGTTTTGTTACCAGGAGATGTTCCCAATAGAGGTTAGAAGAAGGAAGAGTCTAGACAGAGAAAACCTTTTCAATGCTTGACTTGAACAACCAACAAACGTTATATTTACACACTTCATTAAACCTGGTCTCAGGATTTAGTTTAAATTCTTACATGTGTTGTGTACCCGTTGTTTGCCTTGTTATGGACTGCATGGTCACCATACTTACTCCTCAACCCGTGGACATGGGAGCAAGTTCCTTAAAGTGGAGTTCCACCCATAAATATAACATTACATCAGTAGTTTTAAAAAAAAATCATTAGTCCTTTACAATTTTTTTTTTTTTTTAGATGCCTTCAAAGTGTTGTTGCTAGGCAGAATAGTTAATTTTCCCACTTCCTGCACCTAGGTGCTTAATGCTTCCTAACCTACACCGCACAGACTCTTGGGAATGTAGTGGGTGTAACTTTCCAGGAGTCTGTGCACTTCCCAGTCTCAAAGAATCATGTGACTTGGACAGCACAGGTGCTGAAACCTGATCTGACACTGCTTGTGCAGCACTGAGCATGTGCGAGATTTGCAAGGCTGAAATCCAGGAAGTCATACAGTCTGGCTTCATGATGCCCACACTTAAGATGGCCCCAGTCAATTTCTATTTTATAAAGTGTCTAAATGCTGTAACAACCTAACAAAACGGACCTTAGTTTACAGACTAACTTTACTAGAATACATTAAGCTTGTGTATTACAGGGGTATTTATATTTAAAAAGTGAAATTGTGTCCGGAACTCCGCTTTAAGCAAATTAAGACCCTCTGGGCCCGGGGGTTCCTTGTGGTAACCATGGACCTTACTTGTTGTTCTGGAGACCTCACTTCCAGCTTATGCTGCTGGCCTTTTATTTAGAAAATGTAACCATTCTCGTATGGGGTTGGCCCTTTCTATCTACATCCTCTACTATATTTGCTATGAAAAAAAAACATTTCCCACTTCGAACTCTAGGTGGCACTGTTGTATCATACATGCCATAGATCAAATACGTCAAAACCCTTATTGACATAGTTTGACCCCAGTATTTGACATGACATCTGAAATAATGGAAGCAGCTAAAAAACGGCGATTTGTACATACAAAAATAGTATCTATATTCTATTATATGAGCGGACAGCATGTGTAAACATTTCCAATAGCATTTGTTTGAGAAATATTCACTCAATGAAGCTGATGATTACTTCTAAACAGGGGCACACGTACAGGAGTTGTGATTGGGACCCGGCCATTTGCTCCAGGAGGCCTGTGCGCCCCCCCCATACACCTGGATAGAGGGGCGGCAGCATGTAGAGGAACTGATCCCTCCATGCAGCCGCTGAATGCCTGCTTCTCCTCCTCTCCCTCCTGCAGACATTCAGCGGCTGCAGGAAGGAAATGGAGAGCAATGGTTGTCCTATATGCCACCCCCTGCTTCCTCCCTATTCCTGTCCTGCTGCCCCTGTGTGCTCCCCTGGCTTAACCCGCCCCACCCCTCCAACGTTGCTGCCGTTAAAAAATAAATAAAAAAGAAACCTGTAAAAAAAAAAAAATACTGTAAATAAAATAAAATTATGAAAAAAGTTGAAAAAATAAACTACCATAACTACCAAGGTTGCAAAGGTTGCATTTTAGAACATGCCTGGCATTTCACCACCATCGGGGGACCCCAAGAAGGCAGGAAGGGGGTCTGTTGTGGAACTGTAATGAAGGGAGTAAATGGCCCCGGGATCATTGGGAGGCCCTCCATGGTTTCTTGCACTGGGGCCTTGAAGGTTCTAGTTACGCCTCTGCCTCTAAAACAACCTTTACTATATATATGTAGCACTACCCCCGAAGGGGCTGCTGGTTTGTTTTGGGTGGCATGATACCTCTATTCCTTCGCCGTCTAGGGTATACGATGAGAGTTGAGAAGAACTGCCCACACTTTAGGTGTCTTTTTATGTGCTTTATTACCAAACGGGGTAAAAGGATAAAAGTAGTAGTAGTTGAAAAGGTAGAAAATGTAATAGGTAGTAGGTTCAGGTGTATAACTTTTGTTCGGAAACAGTCCTGCTTCCAGCAATGTAACTTTCATTGCCACTCTAGCCTGAGTGGGTATTGTGCACCTGGATAGGCCTCTCTCACCAGCCTAGCAGCCAGAGTGTCACACGGAAACAAATAGGTAGATTCACAAAGAGTTAGACCGGCTTATCAGTAGATAAGCCGACCTAACTCTGAATCTACGCTGGCGTTTGTTTAAGTGTATTCTCAAACAGAGATATACACTTAAACAAAGCTAAGATAGGCCGGCTTGCGCCGTTCTATCTTAGCTTGCAATGTTTCTGTTGTCCGCTAGATGGCGCTTCCATTGCGGCCAACGTAGATTATGTAAATGAGGGGATACGCCGATTCACGAACGTACGCCAGGCCTACACCGTCGCATTACATCGTTTCCGTAAGGGATAGGCCGCCTAAAGTTATTCCACCTATGTGGTGGAATAACAATGTTAAGTATGGCCGCCGTTCCCGCCGCAAGGTTTGAATTTATTACGTTGTTTGCGCAAGTCGTCCGCGAATCGGGATTTACGTAGTTTACGTACACGTCGAAATCAATAGGCCCGTACGGCCTACTTAGCCGCAATGCGCACTGGGTAATGTAGTCGCCCGGCGCATGCGCAGTGTCAAAAAATGTCAAAAAACGTGAGGTCAAGCCTCATTTCCATACAACACGCCCCCCTCCAAGTCATTTGAATTAGGCGCCCTTACGCCCGCTCGTTTTAGGCTACGCCACCGAAAATTAGCAGGTAAGTGGTTTGAGAATCACTACTAGCCTAACTAATTTACGGCGGTGTAAGCTAAAAAGGCTAGGCTAGGCCGCCCTAAAGTTAGGCGCCCCTACGTGAACCTACCTGCAACGTCTCTGGCACAGACCTTCCCAAAGGTGGAGATGTATTCGGTCCAAAATCCTTCTCAACACAGGATTAAGCACCCGGATCTCTCTCTTGAATAAACTTTGGTGAATTCAGAACTGACAGGCAACCATCACTCAGCCTTTCAGTAGTAGTGCGTCCTTCAATGAAGTTCAAGGCCTCCCCTGAGACACCAGCCTCGCGCTCGGTACTCTCCCAGACAGGTTCTTCATCGGGTGGCTTCTGGACGGACAGCACAGGACCACTCTGCAAGCGTAGACCTAGTCTGACTACCAGGCCTACACAGTAGATCACAACCCCGAACCAACGTGGTCCCGGAACCAGGAACACTTGAACATGCACCCACGGCTATGAGGGCCACACACGGGGGGGGGGGGGGGGGTGGGATGTCAGACCAGCGATCGACAACCGCGAACTAATGCCGTCTGTCCCTTAAGTACTCTTCCCCAGCATGCACAGGGAGGGGATCAACCCCCACTGATTGGCTGCCAAGGGAAAACACCCAATACGCCCTGACTTGACTGCTGCCACCCTTGGCCTGGGGTGGTACCAACACCCCAGACAGCAATAGTCGTCACTCACAGTACAGCCATGGCTGGAACAGAGGCACAAATTTGGCAAAACAATACGGTCAGAGGTAATTAAGTCTCTGACCAACCTCTAAATTTAAGGCAGCGCCAGCTATAAAAGTAGCAGGGCGTAACATATATATTTATATATACCGTTAAAAAAAAAAAAAAAAAAACTTTTTAATCAAAAAATACCATTAAATCATTTAAACTCCTGGGATATTGATCTGGTCAGTTATGTAGCAGAGGGGATTGTTAATCAGTTTCAACTGCTTTGGTGTTAATGAAATTAACAACAGGTGAACTGGATGGGCAACAATGAGACGACCTCCAAAACATTAATGGCGTTACAGGTGGAGGTGTCTGACATTTTTTTCCCTACTCTACTTTTTCCCTAATCTATTCTGACTGCTTTTCACTAGTTTTGCATTTGGCCAGGGTCAGTGTCACTACTGGTAGCATGAGGAGCTACCTTTAGGCCCCTTTCACACTGAGGAGTTTTTCAGGCGATACAGCGCTAAAAATAGCGCCAAAATACCGCCTGAAAAACTCCTGCCCAGCATTCTTAATCTAAAAGCCCAAGAGCTTTGACACTGAGGCAATGCGCTGACAGGAGAGAAAAAAATCTCCTGCAAGCAGCATCTTTGGAGAATCTCCTTCACCGTTCCTTCCCATTTAAACAATGGGAAACCGCGGTAATACCACCCGCAATGCGCCTCTGCAGAGGCGCATTGGGGGCGGCATTAACCCTTTATCGGCCGCTAGTGGGGGTTAATACCGCACCGCTAGCGGGCGAATCCCGCGGCAATTCCGACGGTATATCGGTATACCTTTTTTACTCTAGAGCAGAGGTCTCAAACTGGCGACCCTCCAGCTGTTGCCATTATGCCTCTGCCTGACAGAGTCATGCTTGTAACTGTCAAGCCTCGTACACACGACCGAGGAACTGGGCGTAAATGAAACATCGTTTTCCTCGACGAGTTCCTTGTCAGGCTTGTGGAGAAACTTGACAAGCTTGCTTTGCGTACACACTGTCAAGACCAAATCTCCTCGTTCTCAAACGCGGTGACGTACAACACATACAACGGCAGGGGAAGTTCGATTCCCATGTGATACCTACCATGTGGGTAGGTATCACATGGGTAGGTACAGAGCATGATGGGACTGTGAGGCCTATATAGGTCCGATGCAAGGCGCGCATCCGTCATTTCAGCGAGAAGGACCGGCGTGTCAACATCGGGAGAAGAAGAGAAGTGAAGAACATGACGTCACAGCACGGAAGAAGAACTCACAGCACGGAAGGAGAAGAAGACGTACAGCGCGGAAGAAGGGACCGGACAGCGAGACGAAGAACCGGGGTGCGACGAGTCAACAGCGGAGAGCGGCGAACATAGAAGGAGACCCCCCGGATAGCGGAGAAGACCCGTCGGGATAGCGGAAGAAGAAGAGCCCCGCCGAAGACGCCGGAGGAAACCCGCCGGGGTGGGTGGGGGCTTTTTTAAAAGCCACCCCCCCCGGCGGTGGAAGAGAACCAGACGGCGGCCCCCACCCACCCGAAGACGTCAAAGAAGAAGCTCCCCCTGGTAAAAGAGCTAATAAAGAAGACAGGGGGCGGCCTCCGGAGCAGACTAATAAAATATTTTAATACCCTGTGTGGTTTATTTGTGTTTTTACCACTTTTCTTGCAGGTGAATGGGTAGGGGTACGATGTACCCCATACTCATTCACTTAGGGTGGGGGGCCGGTATCTGGGGGCCCCCTTATTAAAGGGGGCTCCCAGATTGCGATAAGCCTCCCGCCCGCATACCCCGACAACCAACGGCCAGGGTTGTCGGGAAGGGGCCCTGTCCTCATCAACATGGGGACAGGGTGCTCTGAGGTGGGGGGGCCGCAGTGCGCCCCCCTGCCCCAGAGCACTCAACCCCCCCATGTTGAGGGCATGCAGCCTGGTACGGCTCAGGAGGGGGGGGGGGCGCTCGCTCGTCCCCACTCCCTTCCTGGCTGGCCATGTAGCGTGCTTTGGATACGGGTCTGGTATGGATTGTAGGGGGACCCCCTACGCCATTTTTTTCGGCGTAGGGGGGCTCTCCTTACAACCCATAACAGACCTAAGGGCCCGGTATGCTCCTGAGGGGGGACCCATGCCGGATTTTTATTTAAAATCCGGCGGGGACTTCCCCCTCAGGATTCATAACAAACGCCGCACACGTGTAGAATTGGCGGGAATCCAAGTCGGATCTCCCGTCGCTTCTATGACGGCTCTGTCTCCATCGCGGCAAGCCAGCTCGGCGCTGGCACCCGCGATGGGGCTCGTAGGTGCTCAATCTCGCCGAGAAAGAGAGCGAGATTGACACAAAATCGGGTTCACCTACTGTACACACGACCGTTTTCCTCGGCAAAAAAGCTCTGCCACCAAGTTTCTTGATGGATTCTGCCAAGGAAAACGGTTGTGTGTACGAGGCCTTAGCCTTGCAATGCCTCATTTGACTTGCAGTTTCTCCACAGCTGGAGGGCCGCCAGTTTGAGGCGCCTGCCCTGCCTAGAGGATCCCTTGAAATACGTTTCAGGTCTGAATGAGCCTGTTTAAACCAATTCACCAATGATCAGTGGGAAAAAGTTACATTGATATCCATTGAGAAGAAATACCCTTACATTGGTGATCAGTGGGAAGAATGCTCCTTACATTGGTGATCAGTGGGAAGAATGCTCCTTACATTGGTGATCAGTGGAAAGAATGTCCCTCACATTGGTGATCAGTGGGGAGAATGTTCCTTACATTGGTGGTCAGTGGGAAGAATGCTCCTTACATTGGTGATCAGTGGGAAGAATGTTCCTTACATTGGTGATCAGTGGGAAGAATGTTCCTTACATTGGTGATCAGTGGGAAGAATGTTCCTTACATTGGTGATCAGTGGGAAGAATGTTCCTTACATTGGTGATCAGTGGGAAGAATGCTCCTTACATTGGTGATCAGTGGGAAGAATGTTCCTTACATTGGTGATCAGAGGGAAGAATGTCCCTCTGTTATGACTCCGCGATATACTGGATATGGTTTTTATGGAATTGGATCTCAGTTGAGGAGGCCTCTCAGATTTCAACCACCAGTTCACTCTCACAGTATAATAGAGAGTTTGGGGTTTATAACATCACATCCTCCAATGAGAGCAAACCATAAGTAAAAGCTTAATAACTCTTAAGCATAACTGAGTGACTGATATATATATATATATATATGAACAGTCCTGATATAACAAAGAAACAATCAACTTAATCTGAGGTCAGCAATCAAAATAACCAAGTGTTGCAGTCTCTGTTGAATATCCCCTCACCATATGATTATCGTTGAGTAACTCTGCTAAAACTGATGGAAGTATGTGAATGTTACCAGATAATAGGTATCCTAGAGATTACAGTCCTGGGTATCGTTTTTTGTATTCACTATAAGCAAAACATCATGGTAATGAAATACTTGCGGTTAGTAGTTTAGATCGAAGCTGGATTCACAGTATAGCTGGAGGTGTTGTTCCTATGTCCAATATGGCACAAGCAGGTTGTTGATCCAGTAGGGAATCCTTATCCTATAGTGCAGATGATGGGAAGTCCCAATAGTTAGGCATGCAGGAGTTTGGATGGAGTGAGGTCTCCAAAATAGAGTGAGCAGAGTGGAGGCTCCAGGTGAAAGAGACCAGGGTTCAGGCTCCGGGGACAAGGGGTGCTACAGGGCAATCTGTAGCTTGGTTCCGGGTTCCAGGTGGCGGCAGGGTCCAACGAGAATAACCGAACACCCTGCCGCCGATCCTGGGGGGTTTAAATAGCCCGGGTGCCGAGCGCCGAGCGTTCCACGCTGGGACGCGCTTCCGCGTTCCAGCGTGGAACGCAGACGTCCGCGCACCGGAAGTGACGCGGACGTCTTACAGAACGGAGCGCAGCTGTTAGAAACAGGGACAGCTGCACTCGTTCTGCATAGAGTAACGCCGAGGGCGTTACATACTCCCCTCCTCAAGGGGGCACCTATAGTGCGCCCTGAGGGAGACGGCCTATCAGGATACCTGCGATGAAACTGTTTAATGAGTCGGGGAGCATGAATGTCTGTGGAATCCTCCCAGGAGTCATCAAGATGACTATAACCCTTCCAACGGATCAAATACTGAAGAGAAGAACCTCTCCTTCTTGAATTGAGAATCTTCTCTACTTCAAATTCAGCCTCGCCAAGGACATCAACTGGAGGAGGAGGTTGAGGATGTCTGTTAGGGAATGGATTAGGTACATATGGTTTGATAAGGGAAACATGGAAGGACGGATGAATCTTCCAATCGGGAGGTAAAAGAAGTCTAACCGCGTTGGTGTTGATCACATGAGAAATTGGAAAAGGTCCAATGAATTGACGGCCAAGTTTTTTTGAAGGTATTTTGAGGCGTAAGTTCCGAGTGGACAACCAAACTAAATCGCCAACCTTGTAAATGGGAGGTATTGTTCTATGAGTGTCGTAATATCTTTTTTGTTTTTGTTGAGCAGTTTCAAGATTGGAGCGCAATATACTCAGAGTCTTCTTTATGGTTGACAAATAGTGTTCCACCGCGGGAACATTGTTAGGGAGAAAAGAGGACGGCAAACTGTTGGGATGGAATCCGTAGTTGGCGTAGAATGGTGAAAATTGAGAAGATGAACTGGTGGCGTTGTTATATGCAAATTCTGCATGCGGAAGCAGATGGAACCAATCATCTTGTAAATGGGTGCAATAACAACGTAGATATTGTTCAAGTGTTTGGTTGACACGCTCTGTTTGCCCGTTTGTTTGAGGGTGATAGGCAGTGGACATACGGTGATCGATTTGTAAGGTTTGGCATAGGCCTCTCCAAAATCTAGAAATGAACTGAGAGCCACGGTCGGAAATGATCTGGGAAGGTAATCCATGAAGTTTAATAACGTTGGAGATGAAAGCCTTTGCTGTTTGTTGAGATGTTGGCAAATCTTTTAAGGGAATGAAATGAGCCATTTTAGTTAATACATCAACTGTGACCATGATGGTATTAGCGCCTTGTGACCTAGGGAGATCAACTATGAAATCCATAGAAAGGACATCCCAGGGTCTATTTGGTATAGGGATAGAAGTTAGAAGACCATAGGGAGGCTTCCTTGAATGTTTGTTAGTGGCACAAATGTCACAGGAACGGACATAATCCTGTACTGTCTTTGTTAACTGAGGCCACCAGTAGTCTCTTCTAAGGAGATGGATGGTTTTACTGACACCAAGATGACCCACAAGTGGAGAATCGTGGAGTTGTTTGAGAAGTATAAGTTGTAATTTGGGTGGAACGTAAATCTTATTGTTGAACGTATACACCCCATTTGAATGTCTTTTTAGATCCTTGGGTAATTGAGAAGCTTCTTTAGAAAGAGTCTGAATAAGCAAATGTTTGAAGGAGGTCGTAATCCCAATGAATCGATTGGAGGGAATAATGGAGAGAGGAGGAACCTCCAACGTCTGGTCTTCGTGCATACGGGACAATGAATCGGCCTTAATATTTTGTGATCCCGGGAGGTAGGAGATGAGGAAATCGAATCTATCAAAAAACAAACTCCACCTAACTTGACGAGCTGAGAGGGTCTTACATGTCTTTAAATGTTGCAAATTGCGATGGTCAGTAAGAATGGTAATCGGGTGTGTGGAACCCTCCAATAAATGTCTCCAATTAGCTAAAGCATCCCTTATAGCAAGTAGTTCCTTTTCCCCAATGGGATAATTCTTTTCAGCTGGTGCAAGTGTTCTGGAATAGAAGGCAACTGGATGCAATGGTTCTGTTAATGTTGATTGTTGAGAGAGTACAGCCCCCAAGGCAAAGTGTGAGGCATCAACCTCCAGTGTGAAATGATATAGTGGGTTAGGTAGCTGAAGAATGGGAGCGGTAGTATAACTGACCTTGAGTGTATCAAAGGATCTTTGTGCTTCCTCGGTCCAGGAAAAAGGTGTCTTTGAACTAGTTAAACTAGTTAGCGGTTTTACAATCGTTGAAAAGTTCTTGATGAATTTTCTATAGTAATTCGAAAACCCAAGGAATCGCTGGAGGGCCTTCCTAGTTTGGGGAATCGGCCAAGATAAGATGCAATCCACTTTGGAACGATCCATCTGAATTCCGTCAGGGGTGATCTGGTACCCGAGGAAGGAGATACTAGTTTGACTGAAAACACACTTCTCAAGTTTAGCGTATAAGGAGTGTGTTCTGAGTCTAGCCAAAACCCAACGCACGTGTTTATTGTGTTCCTCCGGAGTGTCCGAATAAATTAAAATGTCATCCAGGTAAACTACAACACAAATGTCCAGCAGATCGTGAAAAATATCGTTAATGAATCTCTGAAAGGTTGCTGGGGCATTACATAGCCCGAAGGGCATGACCACACTCTCGAAAAGACCATATCGTGTCTTGAAAGCGGTCTTCCATTCGTCACCCGAACGGATTCTTATCAGGTTGTAGGCCCCTCTGAGATCTAGTTTTGTGTAGATCTTGGAGGTCTGGAGACGTTCGATGAGTTCTGGAATAAGTGGCAGCGGATATCTATTCTTTATAGTAATATTGTTGAGAGAGCGATAGTCAATTACTGGCCGAAGCGAACCATCTTTCTTTTTAATAAAGAACAATGCTGCACTTGCTGGAGAAGTGGAGGGCCTAATAAATCCTTTCTCGAGATTCTCATCCAGGTATTTTTTCAAATGTACCAGCTCTGGTTGTGATAAGGGATAAATCCGAGCGGTAGGGATAGGCCTGTCAGACATAAGGTCTATAGGACAGTCATAAGTCCTATGTGGGGGAAGTATGTCTGCGTTGGTCTTGCTGAAGACATCCGCAAATTCAAGTAAATAATCGGGCAGATTAACCGGGTGAACTTCTGAACAGGAGATGGTGCAAGAAGGGTAACAGAATTCTTTACAGTAGGTAGACTGTAAGGAAATAGAGTTTGTGGCCCATAAGAAACTAGGTTGATGAAGAAGTAACCATGGTAAGCCGAGAACTATAGGAAATACAGGAGAAGAAATAATATCGAAAACAAGGGTCTCAGTATGACCAGTTCCACAGGTAACCAAGAGAGGAGAGGTTTGGGAAGAGACTGGACCTGAGGAAGAACTAGACCCATCAATAAAAGTGAGTGACACAGGAATTTGCTTAAACACACAGGGGATTTTATTGGATTCTACAATTTTTGAATCAATGAAATTGCCACAGGCTCCGCTGTCGACCATCGCTTCAAGGGTAATTCTTTCTTGATCCCACTGTAAAGTAAGAGCGATAAAAATGTAACGGTTAGAGGTAGTACCATTTGAATTAGGCTTACTAATGTGGGAAATTTTACCTTCAGAGTTCCTCTTTAGAAGCGGACAACTGGATACCATGTGATCCGGAGCTGAGCAATACAAACAAAGATTATTGGTTCTACGACGTTGTTTCTCGGCTGGGGATAACGGACCTTTGATAGTACCGATATCCATGGGAACATCCTTGGGAGGAGATCTAGATCTTTTGAAAGGTGTTTGAAGATATGTATTACCACGTTCAGCCTTCCTTTCCCGAAGACGACGATCAATGGCAACGGAAAGATGCATAAGATCCTCTAAAGATGTTGGGAGTTCAATACGGGCAAGTTCATCCTTCATTGCTTCCGCTAAGCCTAAACGAAATTGGTTCCTAAGAGCAATCTCTGACCATTGGGTCTCTCTACTCCAGCATTTGAATTCAGAGATGTAGTCTTCCACATGTCTTTTCCCCTGTTTAAGGTTCCTAATTGAATTCTCTGCAGTCAACTGTTTATTAGGATCTTCATATAATAATGACATCTCATCCAAAAAAGTGTCGAAAGCACCAAGAAGGTCCCCATGTTCCTCAACGTAAGTATCAGCCCAAACTCTGGGTTCACCCTTAAGATAAGAAATTACAGTGAGGATTCTAATCCTGTCAGAATAATATGTGCGGGGGCGCAAATCAAACATTAGTCGGCATGAGCTAATAAATTGGCGGTATTGTTTCCTATCTCCAAAGAAGACCTCTGGAGGGCAGACTTTAGGTTCAGGTCTCTCTCTGACTTGCGCAAGATTTTGATTGCGTAAGGCGTCATTGTCTAAACGCAATTCATTCATGGAGGCGGTAAGGGTATCTACCCTCTGTGAAAGTCCCACTAAATGATTCGCAAGCTCCGCTGGATCCATTTCAAAAAAGTTTTTTAGGGGGGGTTTGGTTATTATGTTATGACTCCGCGATATACTGGATATGGTTTTTATGGAATTGGATCTCAGTTGAGGAGGCCTCTCAGATTTCAACCACCAGTTCACTCTCACAGTATAATAGAGAGTTTGGGGTTTATAACATCACATCCTCCAATGAGAGCAAACCATAAGTAAAAGCTTAATAACTCTTAAGCATAACTGAGTGACTGATATATATATATATATATGAACAGTCCTGATATAACAAAGAAACAATCAACTTAATCTGAGGTCAGCAATCAAAATAACCAAGTGTTGCAGTCTCTGTTGAATATCCCCTCACCATATGATTATCGTTGAGTAACTCTGCTAAAACTGATGGAAGTATGTGAATGTTACCAGATAATAGGTATCCTAGAGATTACAGTCCTGGGTATCGTTTTTTGTATTCACTATAAGCAAAACATCATGGTAATGAAATACTTGCGGTTAGTAGTTTAGATCGAAGCTGGATTCACAGTATAGCTGGAGGTGTTGTTCCTATGTCCAATATGGCACAAGCAGGTTGTTGATCCAGTAGGGAATCCTTATCCTATAGTGCAGATGATGGGAAGTCCCAATAGTTAGGCATGCAGGAGTTTGGATGGAGTGAGGTCTCCAAAATAGAGTGAGCAGAGTGGAGGCTCCAGGTGAAAGAGACCAGGGTTCAGGCTCCGGGGACAAGGGGTGCTACAGGGCAATCTGTAGCTTGGTTCCGGGTTCCAGGTGGCGGCAGGGTCCAACGAGAATAACCGAACACCCTGCCGCCGATCCTGGGGGGTTTAAATAGCCCGGGTGCCGAGCGCCGAGCGTTCCACGCTGGGACGCGCTTCCGCGTTCCAGCGTGGAACGCAGACGTCCGCGCACCGGAAGTGACGCGGACGTCTTACAGAACGGAGCGCAGCTGTTAGAAACAGGGACAGCTGCGCTCGTTCTGCATAGAGTAACGCCGAGGGCGTTACACCCTCACATTGGTGATCAGTGGGAAGAATGCTCCTTACATTGGTGATCAGTGGGAAGAATGTTCCTTACATTAGTGATCAGTGGGAAGAATGTCCCTTACATTGGTGATCAGTGGGAAGAATGCTCCTTACATTGGTGATCAGTGGGAAGAATGTTCCTTATATTGGTGATCAGAGGGAAGAATGTCCCTCACATTGGTGATCAGTGGGGAGAATGTTCCTTACATTGGTGATCAGTGGGGAGAATGTCCCTTACATTGGTGATCAGTGGGAAGAATGTTCCTTACATTGGTGATCAGAGAGAAGAATGCTCCTTACATTGGTGATCAGTGGGAAGAATGTTCCTTACATCAGTGATCAGTGGGAAAAATTATTCCTTACATTGGTGATCAGTGGGAAGAATGTTCTTTTGTAGCGCTACCCCCGAAGGAGCCGCTTATTGATTTGGGATCGGCCTACTAAGTTACCCTGGCAGTGTCTAGGGGTGTAATTTGTGAGTATAGCAACAGTGAGTGGAGGTCCAGACATCCAATAAAGAGTTTTCAATGCTTTATTGTCCAGGCCAAACACGGCCAACACCAACACAATTTGGGAAGGTCAAGTTGATGAAGGAAGGAAAAAAGAACCATGCGGTATCAGGCCTGGATATAGAACTGAGCAGTACGCTGCTCTGCATCGAACCAATTTCGTAACACGTCGCCACTCTGCTCGGAGTGGGTGAAGTGCCCCCAGCCAGACCCCTATGATAGGCCTGGCAGCCGGTGCGTCACTTAGGATAATACTGGGAGGAACAGGTCTCTCACACAGACCTGTCCCTAGGGCCCCTGCCACGGGCCAATTTCAATAGAGGACTTTGGTGAATAAGGAAAGAGAATCCTCCCAGAAGACTTTTCTATAAATGGTCCCCGGATGACAGCAAGCATACCTGTCAGTGGTCCGGACACCCGATCCCAGGCTGGGATTCTGTCAATAGGCCTTGGAACCCAGCGGAACGCCGAGATCCCTTCTCTCATCAGGGTGAGGCTCGCTGCAAAGTTCAGCTCTGGCCAGGTGGGCCGTGCCGGCGGGGTCCATGGATGCGCGTACCCTGAAGAGATTTTCAACACATGACCTCTGTCCCAGATATACCCTCCCCCAGCATGCCCTGCGAGGGAAAACATCCTCTAATTGGCTGCTGGGAGAAGATCTGCTCTGCTAGAACCCCTCTGGCGCCAGCTGCCGGCCAGGGGTGGCATTGCACTCCCTGACCGCAGACTGACCCAGTGGACATTTCCAGAACGACAGAGGTCCTCAATTTAAACAAACACTGGAAGGGAGCAAGGCAACTCTCTCTTCCCCACTAAATTTAGGCGTAGTGCCCATGCTGATAGCAAGGGGGCGCTACACTTTCATTGGTGGTCAGTGGGAAGAATGTTCCTTACATTGGTGATCAGTGGGAAGCATGCTCCTTACAATGGTGGCCAGTGGGCAGAATGCTCCCCTTACAGACTTCTAAAAAGATCATTGGTGTCTGCCAAGTGGCATTGGCCGTGAGACTATGCAGCCTTGGCAAACTACCTTAGGAACCTCTGCAATTATGGTTGAGAATAGCTGTTTTAATGAATAAATAAAAGGTAACACGTGTTGACTGTAAAAGACAAAGTAATATAGTACCAGAGGGCCATATTCCCGTAGTTTTTGGGCGGGCGGCGCGTAAGCCATTTACACTCTGCCGCCCCAACCTACAGGAGCAAGTGCTGTATTCCCCAAACACTTGCTCCGTAGTTTGGGGCGGCGGAGTGTATTTGGCCCGGCGTATCCCCGCGTAAATCCAAGGGGGCGGCTTCTATTTAAATTAAGCGCGCCCCCGATTTGAACGAACTGCGCATGCGCCGGGCTTAAAATAGCCCAGTGCGCATGCTCCAGTTCTCGGCGTAAAACGTCAATGACGCCGACGTGTGCGTCATTGACGTAAAGTCGTATTCAAGAACGACTTAGTAAAACGACGTACCCGACGGGAAAACACGACGCGGACCCGACGCCATACTTAACATGGCCTACGTGGGACTGGCGTAAGGTTACCCCTCATATAGCAGGGGTAACCTTACGCCTACGCAAACGACGTAAGCGACGGTTACGCGACGCAAATTCGTTCGGGAATCGGCGTATCAGGCTCATTTGCATAAACAAATGAGACCTGAACGTAAACGCCACCTAGCAGCCGGCGGAGTAATTACATTTTAGATCCGACAGTGTAAGTGACTTACACATGTCGGATCCTCAGCGTATCTATGCGAAAATGATTCTAAGAATCACTCGCATAGATACACTGGCCAAAAAAGAGAGATACGATGGAGTATCCTGAGATACTCCATCGTAACTTTACTCAGAATATGGCCCAGAGTTCTCAGATCTAGGTTTACAATACTTCAAATGAAGAATGTGTTGTTCTAGCAGCACGGGCAATGGAAAAGGTAATTATTCACAGTCTTATTTTACAACATACTGTACAAGTATGTCCTTTTGGAGGATGTTTGCAAGGATTTCCCATTGCAATGATCTGCCCATGTGCAGGTGCTGGAATGGACGTCCTTCCTGCGATGACAGATGACTGCAGTGTACTGTGCTATCCACACAGCAGGATCACATTGCCTAGCAGATGTCTGCTCAGCCAAGCACAGCTAGAGCTGGAAGGGTGTAATACTGTGCTAATTGCCCATTGCTAGTTACAATTACAAAGACTTACTATTATAAGATGAGTGAGAAGACATAATTAAAGGGACACTGACTTTTCCTCTGAAATGTAGGGATTTAGTACATATATCGATCGTTAGTATGTAATAATATATATTTCATAATTAATAAGTAATGCATTTATTTGTGGAAGCATCCATCTTTTTCTCAGATTTTGGGTAAAGTGGTGAGGGGTTAGAATCAAGTTTTTATTGTTGTTTTTGTTCCTGTTAAGCAGATTTGCTCTCTCTATTTGTCCCAATGGCCATTGGCCCAGATTCAGGTAGAATTGCGCGATATTTGCGGGGGAGCAGGGCAACGATTTTGCCCTGCGCCCCGCAAATATTTTGCGCTGCCCTCGATTCACGGAGCAGTATCTCCGTGAATTGCGAGGGAGTGCCGGCAAATTTGCCCGGCGTAAGCGCGCGCAAGTTAAATGATCCCGCCGGGGGCGGGAATCATTTAAATTAGGCGCGCTCCCGCGCCGAGCGTACAGCGCATGCTCCGTCGGGAAACTTTCCCGACGTGCATTGCGGCAAATGACGTCGCAAGGACGTCATTTGCTTCTACGTGAACGTGAATGGCGTCCAGCGCCATTCACGTTTCACTTACGCAAACGCCGTGAAATTCAAATTTCACGACGCGGGAAGGCCGGCTATACTTTAGCATTGGCTGCCCCTACTATTAGAAGGGGCAGCCTTGCGCTAAAAGTAGCCATACGGAAACTCCGTACCTGGCTTGTGTGGGGCCCGCGCAAGCTTGTGAATCAGTGGTTGTATGCAATTTGCACACTACACGCTGATACACAATGGGAGCGCCCCCTAGCGGCCCCCGCAAGAATGCAGCCTAAAATCTGCGAGGCATAAGAGCCTTATGCCGTGCAGATTTTAGCCTGCAGTCGGTGTAACAAGGTTCCTGAATCAGGAGCACTCGTTACACCGGAGCAAGTAAGCACTTGCGCTGCGTAACCTATGGTTGCGCGGGCGCAAGTGCTTCTTGAATCTGGGCCAGTGTTTATTATGGTGTAGTTACACTAGCTCTATGTAGCAAGGTCCCCGGCCTACTTCGGTCCAATGAGAACCCCCAGGGCAAGAGATAGTTGACATCCTTCTGTATATGGTGGGTTGTGAGCAGGGCAGGACTTAGGGTGATGGGGGCCCCTGGGCTTGAGTGTCGAGAATTGGGGGGGGATCGAAGATGTTGAGCGAGGGGGGGGGGTCATATTTGTTGAGCGCGGGGGGGGTGCGCATTAAAGTTGTTGTGCGGGGGGGTGCGCATTATAGTTGTTGAGCGGGGGGGGGGGTGCCTCTCACCTGTGCACAGAATGTGTCGGCTCTCTTCCCTTCAGCAGACATCCACACACCGCTCCGGTTCCTCCTGGGGGGGGTTTTGCAGTTGTTGAGCAGGGGGGGGAGTGCCTCTCACCTGTGCCGACAGCCAGGGCCACATACTGTCATTAGCCCGCCTGTCGGCTTTCTTCCCCTTTTCTTCCCTTGGCTTTCTTCACTTCAGCAGCCACAGTCCTCCACACACCGCTCCGGTTCCTCCTATGGGGGGTTTTGCAGTTGTTGAGCGGGGGGGAGTGCCTCTCACCTGTGCCGACAGCCGGGGCCACAGACTGTCATTAGCTCGCCTGTCGACTTTCCTCCCTTCAGCAGCCACAGTCCTCCACACACAGCTCCGGGTTCCTCCTGGGGGGGGGTTTGCAGTTGTTGAGCGGGGGGGGGGGGGGGAGTGCCTCTCACCTGTGCCGACAGCCGGGGCCACAGACTGTCATTAGCCCGCCTGTCGGCTTTCTTCCCTTCAGCAGCCACAGTCCTCCACACACCGCTACGGTTCCTCCTGGGGGGGGTTTTGCAGTTGTTGAGCAGGGGGGGAGTGCCTCTATTCTGAATCGGCTGCTAAGGCTATGAATGTGGTTTTCAGTAGCACATGGAGCTCATTGCCCTGAAGAGATTATTCATCCCAAATCACCTTTCCAGATAGCTTACTCAGTTACAACTCACATGAAAGAAGATCTGGCGATGTTTATTCGTCGTATGATCCGTAGAATGCAAGTTACAACAGGTAAAAGAACGATTCTTCCATGCAGGTAGAAGAAACATACAGGTCACATGAATTACAGCATTAAAATGACTGATACAGAAAAGAGGGGGAGGAGACTGAGCAGCATGCAAACTAAGGAATGCCACAAGAGACAAACTAAATAGACATTAAAGAGACAGTACATAATAAAAATAATATCATGTAACATGACACTCCCCGCCTGAAATCTTTAGATTTCAAAGTCTATTACATATATAAAGATAAGTCCAACTTGAACCTGTAGGGGAAGAAACGTTAAAGGCAAAACTGGTGTGTAAACCATAGATACGAGATACCTGCAAACACAAGAAGGTATGCGGTAAATGAACAATGAAACATGACGTCCAAAAAACAGATGGCTTGAGTCCTGCAGTCTATCGTTTATAATCGTGGGACTTCAACAGTAGCACAGTCAATAGTGATAGTGATATTCTCCCCGCCATAGCAGGTATAGCCAGTACTCCTGCCTAAGTCACTCACTTGGGAGAAGAAGCACCAATTCCGTGATTGGTCGTGAGAAAGTCCGAGCAGAACCTCCTTTAGTTATCTTAATTTCAACCTTTCGAACCTTTCCGTCATCGCTGGGCATTACGCTTGTTACAAGACCCATAGGCCACTCATTGCGACAGACTTCTCTATCTTTCAGAAGAACAAGGTCTCCTACTTTGAGGTTAGGCTTGGGTGTTTGCCATTTGGAACGGCTTTGAAGGGTATGCAGGTACTCCTTTCTCCAGCGGTGCCAAAACACATTGGCTAGGTGTTGCACCCGTTTCCATTGACGCCTATAGATATCCTTCGGGTCAATCTCGGCAGAAGATATCACGGTAGTTCCAACCTTCTGAGTAAGGAGTGTGGCTGGGGTAAGGATCATTGGAGCATCAGGATCGGAAGATACTGGTACTAGAGGCCTTGCATTAATGATGGCGGATACTTCTGAGAGAAAGGTACTCAAAGTCTCGTGAGTCAATAGTGAAGACTTGTGGTCCTGCAACATGGAATCGAGAATTCTTCGAGCGATTCCAATCATTCGCTCCCAGGATCCTCCCATATGCGAAGAATGTGGTGAATTAAACAGCCAAGTACATCCATTGTTTGCTAAGAAATTGTCTAGTTGAAGTTCTTTACAGGCTCCAACGAAGTTGGTACCACAGTCGGATCTTAGCTGTTTGACAGGTCCTCGGATGGAGAAGAATCTTCGTAAAGCGTTGATGAAACAAGACGAATCCATTGACTCGATCACCTCGATATGTACAGCTCGTACGCTGAGACAGGTAAACAACACAGCCCACCTCTTGCTATTGGCTGCTCCACCGCGAGTCCTACGAGTTACCACAGTCCACGGACCAAATACATCAACTCCAACGTAGGTGAAGGGTGGATCTGTACTTAGGCGATCAAATGGCAGGCTTGCCATTTGTTGTAGTTGGTGTCTACCTCTTAACTTGCGACACTTGACACATTTAAAAAGCAGGGAAGAAACACATCTCTTCATTCCAACAATCCACAAGCCAGCTGACCTGATAGCGCCTTCTGTAAATTGTCGGCCTTGGTGCTGTATTAGTTCGTGATGGTGCCGTATTAGAAGAGTGGCAATGTGGTGCTGACCTGGTATGATGACGGGGTTTTGTTCCTTGCTGCACAGGTCAGATTTCTCTATTCGACCTCCAACTCGTAGCAACTGATTGTCATCGACTACAGGGTTCAGATTAAATAGTGAACTACCCTTTGATAGAGGTATTCCACCTTTGAATCTGTGCAACTCTTCCATGTACACTTCTTGTTGTACACAGCGAATGATAACCCTTTCCGCCTGCTCAATTTCCGTTGCAGTAGGGAGGTTGGTACAGATGTGCCAGCCATGACATTCTGAAGTTGAGCTCCTTTTAAAACAATGGGCAATGTGTATCAAATAAGCAACGGCCCTAACAGCTGATGACCAGGTTGAGAAACGTCCAAAACGATGCGACTTTAGTTTTTGTTCTGAACTCGCAGAGGTACACAGTGTGGTGTACATAGACCTGATTTCTTTATCATCGTCAGGATGTACCAGTTCATAGGTAGTGTCCGTGGAAATTGAGTAGGAGTTTTCAGAAAGAAATCTTGGAGGCGACAGCCACAAGCAGTCGAGGAGAGCTACTGGAGATATAGCTCTTGTCCCACAATCGGCAGGATTAAGGTCAGTGGGAATATGGTGCCATTGCTTTGGCAAGGAGAACCTTCTGATACGTTCTACTCTATTGCTGACGTACACGTAAAATTGTTTAGTTTGGTTGTAAATGTAACCAAGCACTATCTTGCTGTCTGTGTAAAATGTGAAGGAATCAATGTTAATGTCCATTTCACTCTTTATGACTTCAGCTATTTCCACTGCTAGCACAGCTGCACAAAGTTCAAGTCTGGGTATGGTATGTGCGGGTTTTGGTGTTAGCTTTGTCTTGCCTAGAACAAAGTTGCAGTGTATGTCTCCATTAACTCCTGAGGTCTTCAAATAGGCCACTGCAGCTATAGCTTCAACTGATGCATCTGAGAAAATATGGATTTCCCTCTGGACAGCGGCTGAGATGGAGACTGGGGCATAGCAACGTGGAATTTGGAGCTGTTCTAATGTCTTCAGAGAACCTCTCCATTTCTCCCATCTTTGTTGTTTCTCAATAGGTAACGGAGTGTCCCAATCTATGTTATCAGTAGTAAGCTGTCTTAATAACATCTTACCTTGGATGGTGACTGGGGCTATAAATCCCAGTGGGTCGTAGATGCTGTTCACTACGGACAAGACTCCTCTCTTGGTGAAGGGTTTGTCACAGGTTGACACCTGGAAGGTGAATGTGTCTGCCTTGATGTTCCACAGCAGACCTAGACTTCTCTGTATAGGGGGTGTGTCTGACCCAAGGTCAAGGTCTTTCACACTGGCAGCATAGTCCTCAGGGTGAAATGCATTCATTAGCTCTTGGCTGTTAGATATAATTTTGTGAAGTCTCAAGTTTGCTACAGCTAGCATCTCCTTTGTTCTGGTAAGAAGATTAATTGCTTCTTTAGCAGTAGGAAAGGATTTGAGCCCGTCGTCTACGTAAAAGTTCCTTTCAACAAATTGACGAGCATCGGATCCATACTCAGCTTCTCCAAGCTGAGCTGTCTTTTTTAGTCCATAGATTGCTACAGCTGGGGAAGGGCTGTTCCCAAAGACATGCACCCTCATTCGGTAATCAATTACCTCTTTGTTGATGTCGTTGTCCTTGTGCCATAGAAACCTGAGGTAATTCCTGTTATCTTCCTTGACGATGAAGCAGTGGAACATTTGTTGAATGTCAGCCATCACCGCTACAGGTTCTTGACGAAAGCGAATTAGGACTCCAATGAGGTTGTTGTTCAAGTTGGGCCCTGTGAGGAGCATGTCGTTAAGTGAGAAGCCTTCATGTTGGGCACTGGAGTCAAAGACAACTCTGATTTGGTCTGGCTTTCGTGGGTGATACACACCGAAGGAAGGGAGGTACCAGCATTCTTCTCCTTCTTTCAATGGGGGTGCGGGTTCGGCATGACCCCTGTCAAAGATATTCTGTATGAAGTCCACAAAATGTCTTTCCATCTCTGGCTTCCTGCTTAAGGTACGCTTTAAGGAGGAGAATCTTTTGACTGCTTGATGTAGATTGTTTGGTAGCTTCTCTCTCGGGAGGCGAAAGGGTAGGGGTGCTACCCAGCTATTGGAATCTTCCTGAAAGAACTCATTGTCCATTACTTTAAGGAATTCTTTGTCTTCTGCCGAAGGAGCCAACTTGTCGTCTTCACTGCTTACATTGAAAACTGTAGAACCAAAGCTGTCATCGTAGGTGCGGGAAAGGTTTGTGTTGCAATGTTGCAACTTGCAGCTAGTTACCTTCTCCTTTACCCAGTAGTGATGTGGGCATGGCTCAAAGTGAGTATTACGACCATTTGGCAATACATTTGTCTTGAATGAAGAAATGTTAGTAGGCCTTTTCATTTTGCCTATACAGACGTTGCCTATGATGACCCAGCCTAAGTCCAGGTACTGGGCGAATGGGGCCTCTGGAGGTCCGCTGACCTGCCTGTGTACCT
Organism: Rana temporaria; assembly: GCF_905171775.1. Classification (NCBI taxonomy): domain Eukaryota; kingdom Metazoa; phylum Chordata; class Amphibia; order Anura; family Ranidae; genus Rana; species Rana temporaria. Next base: position 26,613,524 of record NC_053490.1, on the reverse strand, counting down.
TGTGGATCCTTAGAATATCTCTTCCCAGCAGAAGAAGGATTTTAGCATCTTTGTCAAGTGGTGGGATTTCACTGGCTATTGACCTTAGATGAGGGTGGTAGAAGGCAACTTCTGGTGTAGGTATTTCTTCTTTGTTGGCTGGTATCTGGTTACACTCTACAAGTGTAGGTAAGGGTAATTGTAGGTTATTTTCTAGGGAGGACACAATAAATCCATGAGCCCTTCTTCCAAAAACCTCTGTAGTTCCACTACAAGTGCCCAAGGTGTAAGGGTGAACCTCTCCTTTTGTGCAAAATAGATCGAACAGTTCGGATCGTGCAAGCGATCGATTGCTTTGATCGTCTAAGATAGCATACACCCTTAAAGTCTTTTCTGGCTGATCCTTGTGATGAATATTCACTAGGCATATTTTAGCGCAAGATTTGTCACAGTGGTCTTCCCCACAGACTTCAGTGCACGAAGAAAATACCATGGTGGAATTAGGTACGTGATCTGTACTCTTCCCGCTGTGGTTCTGCCCAGGAGGAAGGTCTGCATGTTGTGAAGGATTGGACTCAAGGGGATGGAGTGCTTGCACATGGTCCTCGGAACCGCACTCTATGCACTTGATAGGAGTTTTACATTCCTTGGCAAAGTGATCGGTGGAAGCACAGCATCTATAACATACCCCAAAAGTCTTTAGGAGTTCCTTTCGTTCGTGTAGGGGCTTCTTTCTGAAACCGATACATTTTTTGAGGGGATGAGGCTTCTTGTGGATGGGACATAATCGGTTTGGGTTTTCGATCTTGCCGCTCTTGTTTGGGGCGGGAGTGGGAATAATGTCTGTCTTCCTAACAGACACGGGACCTCTGCGGTTCCTGTAGCTAGTATGTAGGTTGTCACCTTTAGGTGAGGGAGTATTGAACTCGCTGAATGCAAAACTAGGATCGTTCTTGGTGTCAGCAATGTTCCTGACAAAATTGCAGAAGTAGGAGAACGGGGGAAAGGAAACCTTGTTTTCCCGTTTGTATGATGACCCAACTTGGATCCACTTTTCTTGTAGGCCATGCGGAAGCTTGCAAACGATAGGGTTAACTCCTCGAGCAGTGTCCAGGTAACTGAGGCCAGGTAGCTTAGGGTCAGTTTTGGCAAGCTGGACTTCGAGAAGAAGGTCGCTGAGTCTCTGGAACTCTATATTGTCCTTACCAGATATCCTTGGGAAATTTTCCAATCGTTTGAGCAATGCATTCTCTATGGCTTCAGGACTACCGTAAGTCTGTTCTAGACGCTCCCATGCTGCGGTGAGACCTGCAGTTGGATTGTCGATGTAAACTGACCTGAGGCTCTTGACACGTTCTGTAGACTGTGGGCCAAGCAACCCGATCAGCAGATCCAGCTCACGATCGGCAGTAAAACCGACACCGCCTAATGTATTTTTGAAAGCGGCTTTCCAGCTTCTATAATTTTCAGGATGGTCGTTGAAGTTTACTAGGCCTGACTTGGCGAGCTCATGTCGAAGTAAGTACTTTACTACCTCTGTTGTATCGGTTGCCTCTGACTTTACATAGGAGGTTGCTGGTTGATTGTTGTGGATTGCATTGTTTATGGTATCGTTGCAAAGAGACGTGGGAAGATATGGTGCAGCAAGGGCATTCAGCTGAATTGTTGGGTGAAGGTCTGGAACAGTACTGTTAGCAGGAGGCTGGCGACTTGCTTGCGGATTTGTGTGCCGTTTTGTGACATATGCGGGATCAGCATGACAGTCGGGAGCTGCACTGGGGTGGGTTTGCATGTAGGAAGTGGCTGGAACAGCTTTTACCTGATGATGTGGTGAAGTACTTGCGTTGCCGTGAAACGTGGAGGTAATTGAGTGTTCACTGCTGTGGTTTAGAACATAGTTCTTAGTGCGTTCAAAAGGATCTTCTACATCTGCCTTGACGCTGACCCTTTCGCTAGCGTTTTCATCTGCACCGATAGCTTGTTCCAAAACCTTTAGTTTTGCTGCAGCTGCCTCGTAGTTGCTTTGTTCCTTTAAAGCTTCAATTGCTGCCCTTTGACGTGCCGTTTGAGCTTCCATTACTGCCTTTTGATGCGCTGCCTCGGTTTCCATTTCTGCTCTCTTTTTAGCATATGCGGCCCGTACCTTGATAGCCTCTGCTTCGGCGCGGGCATTTATTAGCTGTTCACTAAGCGTTGAGTGCCTTGAACTTCGGGATCTAGAGGAACCTTTAGAACGTCTGGTGGATACAGATTTGTGAGATACAGTGTCCCGTGGCAGCATTAATTTTGCTTCTGCCTTTGCTTTAGTTCGCTGGATAAAGCTTTCTCTTTCCTCATTAAGAAGCTGGGCATTGTTAAGTTGCTCTAAGGACTCCTCAGTGTTGATGCTTTGCAGAATAGTTTTATATTTCTTGCTTGTAGTCTGGTACAGTTCGTATGAAGCAGAGAGATGCTTTATGGCGCCCTCTAGTTGCAGTACCTCATGGCTCGGACATGAAATCACATCAATGTGGGTGAGGATTTTATCCCAAATCTGCTTCAAACTGGTTGCTAGTTCAGTTCTCATGGATTCGTAGTTCTCTATAACCTTCCAAGTGGGTTTCACAGAGCGTTTGGTCAATGCAGTGGACTCTGGGTCCTCATCCTGGCTTTCTCTGTGTGGTGCATGCTGTGGTGTTTCATCACACACTGAGCCCTTTCCACTCATGATGGCCTGCAGTACACAGGCTTGACTGTAGCAGTGAAGAGTGTCTGTATACTGTGAGGAGCTGTAACAAGCTGTGCTGGGGTTGTATGCAGAATTCTCATGCAATACACACAGTTACACTTCACTATGATCTGTCCTGTGACGCAGTTATCTCTGTGCAGGCTGCTGGATACGTTCTTTTACTATTCTGAATCGGCTGCTAAGGCTATGAATGTGGTTTTCAGTAGCACATGGAGCTCATTGCCCTGAAGAGATTATTCATCCCAAATCACCTTTCCAGATAGCTTACTCAGTCACAACTCACATGAAAGAAGATCTGGCGATGTTTATTCGTCGTATGATCCGTAGAATGCAAGTTACAACAGGTAAAAGAACGATTCTTCCATGCAGGTAGAAGAAACATACAGGTCACATGAATTACAGCATTAAAATGACTGATACAGAAAAGAGGGGGAGGAGACTGAGCAGCATGCAAACTAAGGAATGCCACAAGAGACAAACTAAATAGACATTAAAGAGACAGTACATAATAAAAATAATATCATGTAACATGACAGCCTCTCACCTGTGCCGACAGCCGGGGCCACAGACTGTCATTAGCCCGCCTGTCAGCTTTCTTCCCTCCAGCAGCCACAGTCCTCCACACACCGCTCCGGTTCCTCCTGCTTCCGTGCTGCCTCCTCTTGCAGTGCGGGAAAATTAACCCTTTCGCGGGACTGCGGGAAGAAGCTGTCTGTGCGGGAAAGTCCCGCAGAATCCGTGCGTGTTGGGAGGTATGCGCAGGGCCACCATCAGGAATTTTGGGGCCCCTTACACAGCTTAAGGCATGGGCCCCCTGAAGCAGAGAACCTAGGGGGGGTGGGGGGGTGCTGCCGCCTGAAATTGAGAATCGGGGGGTGGCCTTTACAAAAAAAGAAGAAATAAAGAAAAATGGGGAACTGAAGAACGGGGAGAGCCGTATGTAAACACAGCTTCCCCGTGCTTCACTATGGCGCTGCATCGATCGAGTGATCCCTTTTATAGGGAGACACGATCGATGACATCAGTCCTACAGCCACACCCCCCTACAGTTGTAAACACACACTAGGTGAACCCTAACTCCTACAGCGCCCCCTTGTGGTTAACTCCCAAACTGCAACTGTCATTTTCACAATAAACAATGCAATTTAAATGCATTTTTTGCTGTGAAAATGACAATGGTCCCAAAAATGTGTCAAAATTGTCCGAAGTGTCCGCCATAATGTCGCAGTCACGAAAAAAATCGCTGATCGCCGCCATTAGTAGTAAAAAAAAAAAAAACTAATAAAACTATCCCTTATTTTGTAAACGCTATAAATTTTGCGCAAACCAATCGATAAACGCTTATTGCGATTTTTTTTACCAAAAATAGGTAGAAGAATACGTATCGGTCTAAACTGAGGAAAGAAAAAAAAATTTATATATGTTTTTGGGGGATATTTATTATAGCAAAAAGTAAAAAATATTGCATTTTTTTCAAAATTGTCCCTCTATTTTTGTTTATAGCGCAAAAAATAAAAACCGCAGAGGTGATCAAATACCACCAAAAGAAAGCTCTATTTGTGGGGAAAAAAAGACGCCAATTTTGTTTGGGAGCCACATCGCACGACCGCGCAATTGTCTGTTAAAGCGACGCAGTGCCGAACTGTAAAAAACCCTTGGGTCATTTAGCAGCATATTGGTCCGGTCCTTAAGTGGTTAAGAACCGACTCCGGTGGACCGGCTCCCTTTGGCCATTTCAGATCTCCCATCATAAAGTCGTTTAAAGCCAATCGGCTTTTCGTGTATTCCATAGATGTCATAGCAATAACGTAGCCAGGTCTCCTGCTCCAACATATGGATGCCGCCCCCGGAATCGCAGCTCGGTGGGCAGGGAGATGACTGTGGAGATTGGGTAGTGATTATCCGCTCATAACAACAAACGGCTGCCAGGATGGTCATTATCTGTTTCCGCCCTGTCAGAAAAATTCTGGAGCCGAGAGCTGCAATCAACGTCGGAGTCGCACGCCTTCACCGAGCCTGCTGTGGTCAGAGTGTCTATGTGATCATTCACACAGGGCAATGACATACACTTGTCTGATAGAATAATGCCCATGAGTGATGTGAATAACTGTATAAAGAACCGCGACAAGGTATCGTTATTTTTGGGAAATTACAACCCTAGTCATGAAAATCAGTGACTTAAAGGGTATATAAAGTCTAACAATAATCTTCTCTTATTTGCTTCTCTTTGGTCTATTAACCACTTCAATACCAGGCACTTTCATCCCCTTCCTGCCCATGACAATTTTCAGCTTTCAGCGCTGTCCCACTTTGAATGACAATTGCACAGTAATGCGACACTGTACCCAAATGAAATTTGTATCATATTTTTGAGACAGATAATGCTTTATTTTGGTAGTATTTAATCACTTCCCGACCGCCGCATGTAGATATACGTCGGCAGAATGGCACGTACAGGCACATTGGCGTACCTCTACGTCCCTGCCTAGAAGTGGTTTGGGGTCCAATCGGGACCCCCCCCCCCCCGCTACATGCGGCGGTCGGATACCCGCGGGGAGCGATCCGGGACGACGGTACAGCTATTCGTTTCTAGCCGCCCCCTCGCGATCGCTCCCCGGAGCTGAAGAACGTGGAGAGCCGTATGTAAACCCGGCTTCCCCGTGCTTCACTGTGGCGGTGCATCGATCGAGTGATCCCTTTTATAGGGAGACTCGATCGATGACGTCAGTCCTACAGCCACACCCCCCTACAGTTGTAAACACACACTAAGTGAACCCTAACTCCTACAGCGCCCCCTGTGGTTAACTCCCAAACTGCAACTGTCATTTTCACAATAAACAATGCAATTTAAATGAAAATGACAATGGTCCCAAAAATGTGTCAAAATTGTCCGAAGTGTCCGCCATAATGTCGCAGTCACGAAAAAAATTGCTGATCGCCGCCATTAGTAGTAAAAAAATTAATAAATAATAAAACTATCCCCTATTTTGTAAACGCTATAAATTTTGCGCAAACCAATCGATAAACGCTTATTGCGTTTTTTTTTACCAAAAATAGGTAGAAGAATACGTATCGGCTTAAACTGAGGAAAAAAATATTTTTATATATGTTTTTGGGGGATATTTATTATAGCAAAAAGTAAAAAATATTGAATTTTTTTTCAAAATTGTCGCTCTATCTTTGTTTATAGCGCAAAAAATAAAAACCGCAGAGGTGATCAAATACCACCAAAAGAAAGCTCTATTTGTGGGGAAAAAAGGACGCCAATTTTGTTTGGGAGCCACGTCGCACGGCCGCGCAATTGTCTGTTAAAGCGACGCAGTGCCGAATTGTAAAAACCCCTTGGGTCATTTAGCAGCATATTGGTCCGGTCCTTAAGTGGTTAATCATCACTGGATTTTTTATTTTTTTACTAAATAAATGAAAAATGCCCTTAAAATAATTAAAAAATAAAATATTTTTTTTTAGTTTTTGCTATAAAATTTTGCAAATAAGTAATTTTCCTCCTTCACTGATAGGCACTGATAGGCTGCACTGATGGCCACTGATGAGGCTGCACTGATATGTGGCACTGATGGTCACTGATAGGCAACACTGATCTGCACTGCTAGGCGGCATGGATGGGCACTGATAGGCAGCATGAATGGGAACTGATAAGCGGCACTGATAGGCACTGTTAGGCGGCACTGATAGGTGACATGGATGGGCACTGATAGGCGGAACTGATGGGCACTGATAGGCTGCACGGATGGGCACTGATAAGCAGCACTAATGAGGAGGCACTGATGGACACTGATAATCTGCACTGATGGGCAATGAGTGAGTGAGTGAGTAAGTTATATAGCGCTAACAAATGCAAACTAAATCTCCTCAAGGCACTTGTGTCCGGAGTCGTCCTTCAGAAGAGGTGGGTCTTTCGTTTTTTCCTGAAGGCACGATGGTTCTCTTCCATGCGGATGATGGTTGGTCAGTGAAAGACAGCACTGATGGGAACTGATAGGCATCACTGATGGGCAATGATTGGCACAGATGGGGCTGCACTGATGACCAGTGTGAATGTGTGTCAGAATTGCCAGTTACCAGCTCTCCTCACGCTGTGACAGTGTGTGAGGAAAGGAATGGTTGTTTACAATCGGCCCTTTACCGTGATCTGTGATCAACTGTGTCCAAAGGACACAACAATCACACAACAATGTTGGCAATCTTCTTATAACCTAGGCCATCTTTATGTAGAGCAACAATTCTTTTTTTTGGATCCAAGAGAGAGTTCTTTGACATGTTGAACTTCCAGTGACGAGTATGATGCTGGCCATACACGGGTCGAATTTCGAAAGATCTTTCTTTCGAAAATCATAACATTTCTGCGTTTTGTGATCCGATGGTACCACCATTGGTTTCAAAATTCGACCAACCAAACCTTCAATTTCACCTCACGTTCCTACAGAAAATTATTTCCGTGTCTGGGAATCTTCTTTCTTTCCGGGAACCTTTTGTTTCTTTCCGGGAATTTTCATTTCTTGCACATACGCATTTCTTTTTTGATTACATTCCTCGCACAATTCGCCCATCATTGATTAGAAAATCACTTGTTTTAAAAAAATATATATCCAACATGTTGGATTATTAAAATTCGATGGCCGCCCGAAAATCGGCTGTTGCTGCAGCCCACTAATGGTGCAAAATCCGAACGAAAATTCTTAGATAAGATTTTCGAAAGAAAGATCTTTCGAAGTTCGACCCGTGTATGGCCAGTATGAGAGAGTGAAAGTGATAACACCAAATTTAACACACCTGCTCCACATTCACACCTGAGACCTTGTAACAGTGGGGAAGATTCAGATAGAGATATGACGGCGTATGTCCTGATACACCGTCGTATCTCTGAGATCCGACGGTTGGATCTATGCGACTGATTCATAGAATCAGGTTACGCATAGATCTCCCTAAAATCCGCCAGGTGTTAGGCCCCATACACACGATAGAATCCATCCGCTGAAAAATCCCAGCAAATGGGTTTCAGCTGATAGATCCTATGGTGTGTACACTCCAGCGGATCTGTTTCCGCGGATATTTATCCCCTGGGATGGATTCCAGCAGATCGAATATTCGCTGACATGTCAAACAAATCTATCCGCTTGAATCCATCCCAACGGATGGATCCGCTGGTCTGTATAGACTCACCGGATCCATCCGTGCGAAGGGATCCCCCGCATGCGTCGTAATGATTCGACGCATGCGTGGAATTCCTTATATGACAGCATCGCGCATGTCGCCGCGTCATAATCGCGGCGACGGCGCGACACGTCATCGCCAGAGGATTTTGGCGCGGATTTCAATGCGATGGTGTGTACACTCCATCGCATAGAAATCCGCGGAAATCCTCGAGAGGATTTATCCGTGGAAACAGTCCGCTGGACCGTATCCGCGGATAAATCCTCCCGTGTGTATGGGGCCTTAGTGACTTACACTGTCGGATCTTAGGCTGCAATCTCCCGCTGGCCGCTAGGTGGCGTTTCGTGTTTTACTCGCGACGAATATGCAAATGAGGAGATCCGCCGATTCAGAAACGAACGCCCGCCCGTTGCTTTTTTTTTTCCGGCGGACAGTTACCCCTGCTATATGCGGCGTATCCTATGTTAAGTATGGCTGTCGTTCCCGCACCGAGTTTTGAATTTTTACGTCGTTTGCGTAAGTCGTTCGCGAATACGGATGGACGTAATTTACGTTCACGCCGAAACCAATGACGTCCTAGCGACGTCATTTGGAGCAATGCACGCTGGGAAATTTAGCCGGGGGCGCATGCGCAGTTAAATCGGCGCGGGGACGTGCCTGATTTAAATACTACACTCCCCCTAGCCGCGGAATTTGAATTCCGCCAGGGGATTTACAATCCGCCGGTGCAACTTTCGAGGCAAGTGCTTTATGAATACAGCACTTGCCTCAAAAACTTGCGCTGGCGGATCGTAAATAAAATAGATTACGCAGATCTAAAGATCCGCTGATCTATCTGAATCTGCCCCACTGAGTCACACGACACCGGTGAGGGAAAATGGCTAATTGGGCCCAGTTTGGACATTTTTACTTAGGGGTGTACTCACTTTTGTTGGCAGCGGTTTAGACATTAATGCTAAAGTGCATTTATAGATACACACAGCGCAGCTTGGCCCTGCCCCCCGCTCCCTCCTCAATAGATTTGATTGACAGCCAATGGCTCCTGTTGCCACCTCATCCCTTGTGAGAAGAGAGATCTTGGGTACAACGCTGGATCAAGATCAGGCTCAGTTAAATATTTAGGGGGCTAGTGGGGAACTAATGTTGGAAGGTTTTTTGCCTAAATTCAGAGAGTGCATTAAAGTGGTAGTAAACTCTGTACTACCACTTTAACCTACAGGTAATCCTAGAATAAGGCTTACCTGTACTGTAGGTATAAAGAATATCTCCTAAACCTTACAGGTTTAGGAGATATTCCCCCTGCAATGCGCCGCTGACTGCAGCGGCGCATGCGCAGCAGGGATCCTCGGCTAAAGGGCCGGCAGACGCCGGACCTTGCCGGAGAGAAGTCTCCCGCGCGCATGCGCGGGAGTGACAACATCGCCGCTCCAACCTATCACAGCGCTGGAGCGGCGATACCCGGAAGACACGCCGAGGAAAGATGACATCTCCCTCGGCGTGGACCAGGTAAGTTCCTCTCACCTCGTTCCAAGGTAAGTATTTCATAATCGGCTAGTATTATTATGGCTTTTGCTTTTCAGGTTTAAAAAAAATAAAAAAATGACAGCGGGTATACAACCGCTTTAAGGTAAAAAAAAAAAAAAACTTTTGTCCTTTAGATTCACTTTAATGGGTGTTGTCTATATCCATCTGAAGTTCAGCTTTAAGTTTTTTGTTCTTTATTCCCTAATTTAGGTTAACGGAATTGATCTCCGTGGTGCTACTCATGAACAAGCTGCAGCTGCCTTAAAAGGTGCAGGTCAGACGGTGACAATGGTAGCACAATACCAACCAGAAGGTAAGTGACTTTTCCTTTTTCCTGTCATATGTTACTCTAAGGCCGGGTACACACGAGAGGATTTATCCGCGGAAACGGTCCGGGGGACCGTTTCCGCGGATGAATCCTCTGGCGGATTTTGATCTCATGGTTGTACTAACCATGAGATCAAAATCCCCACGGAATTCCGTCCGCGGTGACGTGTGGCGCCGTCGCCGTGATGATGATGCGGCGACGTGCGCGACGCTGTGATATATGGACTTCCACGCATGCGTCGAATCATTACGACGCATGCGGGGGATGGATTCGGACGGATTGAGTCTGTACAGACCAGCGGATCAATCGATTGGTCTGTACAGACCGGTGAGTCTGTACAGACCAGCGGATCAATCCGTTGGACTGGATTCCAGCGGATCGATTTCTTAGCATGTCAAGAAATCCATCCCCGGGGACAAAAATCCGCGGAAACAGATACGCTGGATCGTACACACCAGGGGATCTATCTGCTGAAACCGGTCCGCGGATCAATTCCAGCAGATCGATCCTCTCGTGTGGGGCCTAACAATGGTTTCTGTTCCCACTGGACTAATTTACAAAGAAATAGCAAAGGTATTGAAGTTCACAGTTGCTTGCTTTGCCAGTTTAAAAGGTCAGTCCACCCAAAATTGATATTCAAGTCTTTGGTATATAGTAAAGAGTTAAACCACTTGACACTCCCTTCTGTCACTCAGGGACTTTATTGGTGAGAGATTTCTGTTGTGTTCCTGGGTCTATACATCTGCTGTGCCCAATTTGGGGGCCTCCCCAACCCTGTACTAAGTGCTCAGGTGTAAAGACCCTCTGTGCCCATCACCAAGGGCTCCCACCATCCCTGTACTGAGGTCCCAGGTCTAAAGGCCCTCTGTGCCAATCACCAAGGGCACCCACCATCCCTTTATTGACCTCCTGGATCTACTAGCTACTATGATTATTATGAGGGATTCCCACTATCCCTGTGCTGAGTTGCTGGGTTTATACACCTGCTGTGCCCAATATGAGATCTCCCACCTTCCCTGCTCTAAATTCCTGTGTTTGCACTCCTGCTGTGGCCATAATCAGGGGCTCCCATCATCCCTGTGCAGAGCTCCCAAGTATACACTCCTGCTGTGCCCATTATAAGTGGCTTCCATAATCCCTCCACTGAGCTATCAGGTCTTTATAACTGCTGGACCCAAAAAAGTGGTACCCACCATCCCTGCCCAAGTTTTTGGGCCTGCGCACCTGCTGTGACCATTATGTGGGGCTCCCACAAAACCAGCGCTGCTCTCCCAGACCTCCAGCCCTGCCGTTCCTATTATATGGGGCTCCCATCATCCCTACACTGAGCTCCCAGCTCTGTACATACGCTGTACCAGGGCTCAAGTCCTGCGGGAACGTGTGGGAACGGAGTTCCTGCACTTTTTTCACAGCAGGAACTCAGTTCCCTTTGCAGGACTAGAGCAGCCGAGCCGCCCGAGCCAATCCTTCACTAAGCGGCGATGCCCAGCTTGAGTCACTGTCAGGGGCAGGCGAACCTTAGTAATCCTTTATGTTACTGGCTGCTTCCTGTATATGGATTCATCGGGTAGTGTGCGGGTATTCCGTCACTTCCTCAATGCCGCAATTTCTCCTGGGAGCTTTTGTCATTGTTCCCAGGAGACATTGCGGAGGTCTGCCGCGAGTTATCGCGGGATTTAGAAAGAACTTGCTTCTTTCTAAATCCTGCGATAACTCGCGAAAACATGCGGTTTAGTAATTATGCATATGAGCGTATCTTTTTATTTATTTTTTGGTGGGGGAGTGGATCTTGGGTGGGAGTTCACACACTATTTTCCCCAGGACTTGACCCCTGCGCTGTACCCATCAATAGAACTCCAACTATCCCTTAACTGAGCCATGTCAGGAATTATGATAGGAAGGTCTCGCTGTAATGCCGCATACACACCATCACTTTATGTGCTGAAAAAAAACGACATTTTCTGTGAAGTAAAAAACGACGTTTTTGAAACCTCAATTTTCAAAGACGAAGTTGTCTACACACCATCGTTTTTCTCACAATGTTCTAGCAAAGCGAGGTTACGTTCCACCACGTTTTTCCATTGAAGCTCGCTTCATAAGTAGCTTCTGGGCATGCGCGGATGAAAAAACGTCGTTTTAAACGACGTTTTTGCTACACACGGTCAATTTCTGTGAAGTAAAAGTTGACGTTTTGAAAAACGACACATAAAATTGAAGCATGCTTCAATTTTTTTTGGTCGTTTTTTAGAAGACATAAAACGACGTTTTCCCCCACACACGGTCAATTAAAGTGACGTTTTTAAAAACGTCATTTTTTTTCATCACATAAAACGACCGTGTGTACGCGGCATTAGAGTATCTAAAACATATGCAAACCTAAGGGCTGATCAGCCTACCAGGATCCACCTGTAGTTAAAATATCACTTTTGTCTGGACTGACCCTCTGTAGCAAACTTTGCCAACTGTTGTCCCCAGGTTTTTTAAAGAAACTTTAAAACCTACAGTCTGGTAAACTGGAAATATGGTGAGGTGTCCTGCCTTTTTGTTGAACCAATCCTGAGATTTGTTTTTCTCTGCTGAAATACTTTGATTTATAAAAGGGCGGAAGCAAAAACAGGCAGGAAAACTAATGAAACTTGTTGAAATCCTGAAGTGCCGTCTAATGATTAGGAATAATGAACTCCTCAATGAACAAGTGCTCATAAACAGGCTGAATGTGTGAAATGCTGTTGAAATTGTAATGTCATTCTGGCGAGCCAGCCAGGTTCTGTTAGGTTGGTCATAAGTGATTTGATTGCTGGAAAGTAATTTCCATGAATGTTTGCCATCTTTTAAAAAAAATTGTTGAGTTGAAAGATGTGAGGGAAATTCACCTTATGCCTTGTACACACGGTCTGACTTTTGACCGTGCAAAAGTCCGCCGTGAGTCCGTCGGAAGTCTGACAGAAATAAAGAGAATAGGTTCTCTATATAAGGTCCGTCGGACTTCCGACAAAAAAAATCCAATGGAGGCTACACACGGCCGGACTTTTGTCTGACTTTTTTTCTTGGAAAGTCCGGCCGTGTGTACCAGACATTAGACCACACTCCGGATCAAGTTAAGAAGCTTATTCTCGTACAAGTAGACAAATTACAACAAAAGAACAGATATTTGCCTATTGGTTCTGACTACTATGACCCGTGCAATAGGGCAACATACACAGGGGCAGATCCACATACATCCGCTGTGCCCGGCGCAGATGTAAGATACGCTACGCCGCTGTAACTTACTTGGCTTTGTTTTGAATCCTCAACGAATTTGCGCCGTAAGTTACGGCGGCGTAGCGTATCTCTCGCGGCGGAATTCAAATTGGGTGGGTAGGGGACATGTTTCATTTAAATGAAGCGCGTCCCCGCGCCGAACGAACTGTGCATGCGGCGTCCGTAAAAACTCCCAGGGTGCATTGCTCCAAATGACGTCGCAAGGACGTCATTGTTTTCAACGTGAACGTAAATGGCATCCAGTCCCATTCACGGACAACTTACGCAAACGACGTAAAATTTTCAAAATTAGACACGGGTACGACGGCCATACTTAACATTGAGTACGCCACCATATAGCAGCTTTAACTATACGCCGGAAAAAGCCGAAGGGAAACGACGTAAAAAAAATGCGACGGCTGGTCGTACGTTCGTGGATCGTCGGAAATAGCTAATTTGCATACTCGATTGCATCTAAGACCCGACGGCGTACGAAGACGTATGCCTGTCGGATCTAACCCAGATGCCGTCGTATCTTGTTTTGTGGATACCAAAACAAAGATACGACGCGCAAAATTTGAAATTACGCGGCGTATCAAGAGATACACCGCGTAATTTCTTTGAGGATCTGCCCCATAGTAGTCAGCCTGATAGACGCCTATCTGGACTTGTCTAACTGGCAAATGAATAACTTGCATTTTATATACTTTTACAAGTCTCGACTTAGCCACCTCTTCTGGACAATGATTGGTTGAATTGTGTGTCTGGATTTAACCTTTATTTTCACTTCCTAGAATTAGGTATAGCTTAGCCTTACAAACTTAGATAAAAACAAAACTAGCTCTGTGATATACGTGTATTTTAAGGAATCAAAACTAGCTTTGTGAGTTACAAGAATAGAAACTAGCCTGTTAAGCAATCTTTTGCAAGTAGGCATAAATGACTATAAAGTAAGCACCTAATTTCTCTAACAAAAGAGTGGCTTGATATGTCCAATTTTTTGATATATAGAAGCATTTTCCGATTTTTTTTCACTATTGAGAGTGATGGTGGAGTAGGGACCGTCCAGGATTTTAGGATGGCTTTACATGCTGTCCGCAGACATAGTCATGTCCAGGTCGAAATTTGGGGTTTGTGACTGGGGTTAGTGTATTCGGAAATGACATCATGACCAAAAAGACATAACCTTGGATGTTTACTTATCTGTGTTGAAGTAATGCCAAAGTTATACCGTATTTATCGGCGTATAACGCGCACAGGCATATAACACGCACCCTAACTTTAAGAGGGAAGTTTCAGGAAAAAAACTTTCCACTGCCCCCTGCGTATAACACGCAGGCACAGTTTACCCTCTATTTTCAAGGTAAACAAGTGAGTGTTATATGCCAATAATTACAGTAATTGAGGATTCGGTTCCAGAATGTTGATATTGCTGGGAATTCCCAGAAGCGATGTAAGAGAGAAGGACAGAAACAACATGAGCAAGTAGCAGCTAAAGGATTTTGTTTATTAAACAGGAATGGAACGAAAGCTTTGTGTATAAGTTTGGACTGGGTTTCCCTCCATTTTTCATTTATTATAATGTGATGAGTCTTGAGATATCCATTTGAGATCTTTTTTCTGATGTTTTCGTCTTCAAAATCTTTTTGCCAGCTTTTTAAGCTAGAATGTCCTTGAGGTTTTGAAAAATGGAAGTTTAGAGGAGCATATAGTTTTGATATAGAGTATGCTGGATGCTCAGTGGCTTGGTCGATAATTTATTGTTAAGAGGGATTTTTGGTTGAAGTATCATTTGAAGAATGATACTAGTCTGAAGATGGGTTCGTGATGAGATGGCAAATCATGCTCTGTTGATATTTCACTGAAGGATTTGAATTGAGTTGAGTTAGGTTTAATAAGTTCTGATACTTTTTTAGGGCCTTTAGAGTTTCAGGTTTCATAGTCCTCGTTGCTTATATTTATAAAGAATTTGAAGTTATTGTGTTAGCTGTTTGGAAATTGAAGCTGAGAGGCCTAAAGATCTCACTGAGCGCCAGGCCATGAATGTGTCTCCAGTCAGTAGATTTTTTTGTAAATTTGAGGGCAGGTTGTTGAACTTGTCGCCTAACATCTTAATATGTCAAAAGTTAATGTCATGCCTAGTGATAAGGAAATCAACGGTCTCTGCTCACATTGAAAATATTGAAAGTTAATTTAGAAGAAAAGAGAAACAAAACAAAAGTAAAGAAAAGAAAGTAGATAGAATAACATACATGGAGATCCTTAGACATGGCAGGTGTAAGGCCCCGTACACACGACCGAGTTTCTCGGCAGAATTCAGCCAGAAACTCGATCGGAGCTGAATTTTGCCCGAGAAACCCGGCGTGTGTACACTTTCGGCCGAGGAAGCCGACGAGTTCCTCGTCGAGCCAAATAGAGAACATGTTCTCTATTTCCTCGTTGTCCAATGAGGAAAGTTGGCTCGCCGAGATCCTCGGCGGCTTCACACAGAACTCGACGAGCAAAACGATGAGTTTTGCCCGTCAAGTTCCTCGGACGTGTGTACGGGGCCTAACTAGGATCGGACCTTTAGATCAAACAAGAGGCTTTTAGGCTGGACAGTTGACATGTAGAATCCTCCAAATCATAAACATTTTAAATAATAAATCATTCACTTAGAAATGTTCAACACATCAATAATTACAAGAGAGATTAATTTCTGTTGTTTCAAAAAACCTTACCAGCTTCTTTGACTTCTTGACTCCCAAATAGCTCAAAACCCTGAGACTAAGGATTCTTGCAAAAGTCACAAATAATTGACTTAATGTTTATAACATGTGCAAATTGTCAGTTTCTACTTGTTAAAATGCCCTCACATTTGATCCTAATGCCCCGTACACACCATCACTTTATGTGATGAAAAAAAATGACGTTTTTAAAAACGTCACTTTAATTGACCGTGTGTGGGGGAAAACTTCGTTTTATGTCTTCTAAAAAACGACCAAAAAAAATTGATGCATGCCTCAATTTTATGTGTCGTTTTTCAAAACGTCAACTTTTACTTTACAGAAATTGACCGTGTGTAGTAAAAAACGTCGTTTAAAACGACGTTTTTTCACCCGCGCATGCCCAGAAGCTACTTATGAAGCGAGCTTCAATGGAAAAACGTGGTGGAACGTAACCTCGCTTTGCTAGAACATTGTGAGAAAAACGATGGTGTGTAGGCAACTTCGTCTTTGAAAATTGAAGTTTCAAAAACGTCATTTTTTACTTCACAGAAAATGTCGTTTTTTTTCATCACATAAAGTGATGGTGTGTACGCGGCATAAGAGAAAATAGCCCTAACAAAGTTCAAGACATTCACACTGTAGTTTTTATTTTTATTTTTAAATCAACCCCTAACTGTCTCTGTGTTCCACAACAAGACCCTTCAAGGAACCGGACAACAACAGTTTGTTCCAATGACATCTTTCTGCAGAATTTTTCTAGAAAGTGAACCTCTTGTTGCATAACGTACCTAACATTAGCATATAAGCACATAGCCATGTAATTTCATCATTAGGAAAACATGTAATAATTAAAAATATCAAAATAATATGTATAGTGGTTGATTATAGTTACAATTTTACAGGTGGTACAAGTGGGGTCGTGTTGTCTGTTTTCTTTCTCCCATTGCCCTATTTTCGCCCATTAGTGGTTATATGACCGCACCTTGATACAGCCCAGGAATAAGTGATTATTGCATACCTCCCAACTGTCCCTGATTTCGAGGGACTGTCCCTGATTTGGAGCAATGTCCCTCTGTCCCTCATTTCTCCTTATTTGTCCCTCATTTTGATCTGATCTCTATAGTTGTATATAAAATGCACTTTTTATCTTTCAAAAAGTGTTTCCCAGAGCTAAACCTTTCACCCGATTTCTAAATTGCTGCATTTGTAAATTCCAAAAGCCAATATAAAGAAAAAGTAGTGGGAAAAAAAAGCACTTGTGGGTTTAACCAATCTTATTTTTTTGTACAATTCTCTGGCAAGGGGTGTGTCCTATGCCTGCATACTTTTGCTGATAGGTGTCCCTCATTCCCATCTCAGAAAGTTGGGAGATATGTTATTGGATAAATGCAAACTCATTGAATATAATATACTAACATAGCCTGGTTGTGCTTTTTAATGGCTTATAACATATCGATGTACCAATAGTTACCAGCTGTAACATTGGGGGTTATTTATGAAAGGCAAATCCACTTTGCACTACAAGTGCAAACTACAAATGCAAAGTGCAGTCGCTGTAAATCTCGGGGATAGATCTGAAATGAGGGGAAGCTCTGCTCTTTTTATTATCTAATCATGTGTAAGCTAAAATGCTGTTTTTTATTTTTCTTGCATGTCCCCCTCGGATCTACAGTGCCTGCACTTACATTTGCACTTTCAAAACAATTTCAAGAGCACTTTGCACTTGTTCTGCAAAGAGGATTTGCCTTTAGTTAATAACCCCCATTGTGTTCTTAAGCCCTGATGAAGGAGCAGTGTATTGGCCCAGAAACACATTGGTGACTTTACAAGATCAATACAAGCAATAAAAGTAACTTGGACTCCTATGTTGTAAAATTTGCAGCTCCTTTATATTTTATTGTTATTTTATTGTTATGTTATGTTCTGAATTACACTAAATTACACTAGGGAGCTGACAAGCTGTCAAGATTCAGCTGCAATAGAAAGTACTTATTTGAAGATCCATTTCTCCACAATGCTTATAGCTACGTAGGTGAATGAAGGCTTGTTTTAAAATGTCTTTATTGCTTGTTTGGAATATGTAAATACTTTACTTTAATGTATATTGTCTGGGTTCCCTTTAAGATTGTCCATGCATTTCAATTTATATATGCTGTAAATATTCCTTTTTTTAGTGAAGAGAATTCTGATAAAGATTTGGTGGTATTATAGGATGGAAATAAGCTGAATAGGAAAAGTACATTTTTGCTAAATTAATGAGAAATTCTCTTGGGAATATCTGAATTGCTCCTTGTGTCCTGTTTTGCTTATCACGCAGATGCTGCCTAAATATAATGTCATGCATTTTTAATCAGTTTGTTAATTGATGAGATAATTATTAGGAAAAACAAAAAAACTGGATCCATTCTGGGCTTATTGCATTCACAAATGATATGGTGCATAAAAAGTATATTTATGAGAGTGATCTAAGGGGAATGGTTCTATTACCCCTAACTAATGCTATCTCTTTTCTTTTTATTTGTAATATTGTGTTTGAAGCCTTCTTCAAATCTATGTTTTACAGTAACATCCAGGGCTTTTTTTTTCAGCAGGAATGTGGGGAACGCAGGTCTGGCACCTCTAGCACTGAATGTATGTAATGACAAGAGGTGCTAGGGTGCACTGGAGGGTCTGTTGATTTTGGCTGCTGGGAGATCTATTGTTGCTGGCGGGGTCTTTTGTTGCTGTGGTGGATCTACTGTTACTTGGGGGTCTATTGTTGCTAGGGGATCTAATGTTGCTGGCTGCAGGGGATCCAGAAAGCCTTTCTTGTTATCATTAAAAAAATTCTATAAAAATACCATAACACCACAAAATGATACTTGATTCTGTATTATCTAAAAGTGGAAGTATTGGGCAGTAGGTGAGGAGTGGAACCAAGGGACAGTGCTCAGAGGTGGCTGGGGGGGTGGAACCATGGGATGGTGCTCAGAGGTGGATATGGGGAGGAATTAAGGGGCGGTGCTAAAAGGGGCGTAGGTGATTAAACTAAGGGATGGTGCTCAGAGGTGGGTAGGGGGTGGAACCAAGGGATGTTGCTTGGGGGTGGAACTAAGGGGCTTTGCTCGGAGGTGGTTGAGGGGTGGAACCAAGAGACAGCGCTCAGAGGTGGGTAGGGGGTGGAACCAAGGGGTGGTGCTCAGAGGTGGGTAGGGGTGGAACAAAGGGAAGGTGCTCTGAGGTAGGGGGCGGAACCTAGGGGTGGTTCTAAGAGGTGAGTAGGGGTGCAACTAAGGGGCTGTGCTCAGAGGTGAGTAGGGGGTGGAACCAAAGGGTGGTGCTCAGAGGTGGGTAGGGGAAAGGAACAAAGGGACGGTGCTCAGAGATGGGTAGGGTGTGGAACCATGGGATGGTGCTCTGAGGTGCATAGGGGGTGGAACTAAGGGACTGTTTCCAGAGATGTGTAGGGGATGGAACCAAGGGACAGTGCTCAGAGGTGGGTAAGAACCAAGGGACTGTGCTCAGAGGTGGTTGGGGGTGGAACCAGGGGACAGTGCTCATTGGATGGTGCTCTGAGGTGGGTAGGGGGTGGAACTAAGGGACTGTGCTCAGAGGTGAGTAGGGGGTGGAACCAAGGGATGGTGCTCAGAGGTGGGTAGGAACCAAGGTACGGTGCTTAGAGGTGGTTGGGGGTGGAACCATGGGGCGGTGCTCAGAGGTGGGTAGAGGAGGGAACCAGGGGATGGTGCTCAGAGGTGGGAAGGGGCAGAGACAACGAGTGATTTAAAAAGTGGGAATGCCTGCACCTTTTCTCTGAGAAAAAAGCCCTGGTAACATCCCTAACTGGAAGGCCTTTTCACATAGCTGCACTGCCCTGATAACTGTAAAAGGGTAAATACAGGGATAAAATACATAATGTATATAGTTGCTAATTTACTACCAAAGGGTTTGTATTTCTGACTGTCAAGTCCTAAGATTTACACAGCTCTGCCACACAGCCCAACTCTGGCATAGCTGGAGACCGGATTTTTCTCTGCTGAAATTAAGTGATCCTTACAGGTCTTGCTCCTCCTCCAGCCTGTGACTGGACAGTGAAAGGAGAAACAGCAGTTGAATGAGCTCTTCTCTCTGTCGCTCTTCTCTCGCTTTAACCTAATTGTCAATTGTCAGTTAAAATAGTGCAGTGCCGTATCGCAAACAATGGCCTGGTTGTGAAGGGGGTAAATCTTCCAAAAGTCAAGTGGTAAATATCCATTTAAGTGAGACAATCTGACACGGCAAAATGTGGTCTGAGCATCTCGGCTGCAATGACATCCTGAAAGCAGGCCCGTCGCTACAGGACAGGCAAAACAAACAATTTCTTGGGGCCCCGAGCTGGCCTGGGGCCCCCAACGTCTCCTTCCCAGGCAGTAGCTTCTCTTCCTTCCACCTGGAGTCCTGTCAGTCTGACCGGGTACCACGCGTGGTACTGGAGATTCAGTTTACTGTTCCCGGGCCGGACCGACAGGAAGTGCACACTGAGTGCTCACTTCCTTTCAGTCCGGCCGGGAAGACAGGAAACTGAATCTCCTGTACCACGCGCGGTACCCGGCACTATCTGATAGAGGTCTGGGGAAGAGGCAGGGGGAAGAGGAGCTCGGCCACGCTACAGCGGCAGCCTACAGGGAAGAACAGGAGGTAAGAATAGAAAAAAAAATTAGTGTAGCGTTAACGTAGGCTTTGCATGCGGGGGGGGGGGGTGCTTGGGGGCCCCTATTTTGCTTGGGGCCCCCAAATTCCTTCAAACGGCCCTGCTGAAAGGGTTACATTAAGGAGAGAATTTTGCAGAAATGACAGTTTGCAGGAAGATATCTGAATTCCTCCACCATCCGGGATCATTTCTACTCCAATCATCATAAATGTCATTCCATAAGAGGCTGTCTGCCAGCCGACTCATTCACATTCTGTAGCCCTGACACTTCCGACCTATTAGGGGTGGAGGTGACGAAAACTGCAGAAGCTTTAATGGCAGACGTTTTTTTTAAAATACAGTGCCTCGCTTGTTTCTTAATTGCTAAATCATGATGCTTAATTCAGTGACAGTGGAAGGAATGATTAATAAATGCCATGTTATGTTTCTGACGCCTACATTTTTTTAGACTCAGCGTAATTATTTCAAACCTTTCATCTTATGGAGCCAGATTGGGCCGCGTTGTAACAAATTGTATTTGTAGTATGTGTATTTTCACTTGCTGTTTCGTTCAATCAGTATATATATATATTTTTTTGGCATTGTAATTACATTTAAAGAGCCTTTGCCTGTACTTTGCAGTTGTTGTTATAGTATTAATTATTAATACACTCGTATTAATACACTCGTGTATCGTCGGGCAGGCTCGGCAACTCTCGCGCTGACGTCCTGTACGCTCAGGACGTCAGCGCGAGAGGCGCCGAGACTGACCGAAGATACACGAGTGTACTGCGTTCGGTATATGCCGGCGCAGTATTCAAACTCGGCGCGGGAAAGCGGGTATCGGCGTATACCGCCCACCCACGATTTTGCCCTGATTTTCAGGGCAAAATAGTGTGCGTATACGCCGATAAATACGGTAGTTATTACTTAATTAAAATTACTCAAAAACAAAGGTAATAAAACCAGTGAAGGGGGGAGGGGGCACCTCACCTTGGTTCCTGCTGGTTAAGGCATTTCGAAGGCAAGTCCTTCTTCTTCTGATGACGTCACCCTTGATGACGAAACGCGTAAAGTTTGGAATGCACGTTGCGCTACATCACGTCTTGGTGGAATGCAAACTGACTCTCTTTTGGGTCCAGCGGCTTCCATCCCCTCCTTTCACTACTGTGGCTGCTCACATAAGAGGTTTAATTGTTTTATTGTTTTTACTTGTTCATATTACTGCAGCCCTTTGAGGCAAGTCCTTCTTCTTCTGATGACGTCACCCTTGACGACGAAACACGTAAAGTTTGGAATGCACGTTGCGCTACATCACGTCTTGGTGGAATGCACACTGACTCTGTTTTGGGTCTAGCGGCTTCCATCCCCTCCTTTTACTACTGTGGCTGCTCACATAGGAGGTTTCATTGTTTTATTGTTTTTACTTGTTGAATGAATGAATGAAAACTTATATAGCGCAACACATGCAAACTTAATCGCCTCTGGGCGCTTGTTGTTCCTGTCTCCTTTGTTATCAAAAGAGATGAGTCTTGATCTTTCTCCTGAACGCCAAGTGGTTCTCCTCCAACCGAATGCTGGTTGGTAAAGCGTTCCATAGTCTTTGTTCATATTACTGCAGCCCTTTGAGGCATTTAACTGCTTGCCGACCAGCGCACGACTATATACGTCGACAGCATGGCACGGACAGGCAGAAGGACGTATATGTAGACACGTCACCTTTAAGAAGCCGGCGGCGCGTGTGCCCACCCGCCGGGAGCTCTGTGACTCCGACCGTGGGTCTAGTGGACTCGATGTCCGCGGGCATACCCACGATCGTGTCACGGTGAGAAAGAAGGGGCAAATGCTGATGTAAACAAGCATTTCCCCAGTCTTCCTAGTGACAAGACAGTGTACACAGCTTTCTGTAATCGGAAGCGGTGATCACTGTCGTGTCACAGTAAGCACATCTCCCCTACAGTTAGAACACATGCCTAGGCACACTTAACCCCTTCAGCGCCACCTAGCGGTTAACCCCCTTCACTGCCAGTGTCATTTTCACAGTAATCAGTGCATTGTTATAGCACAGATCGCTGTATAAATGACAGTGGTCCCAAAAATGTGTCAAAAATGTCCGATGTGTCCGCCATAATGTCGCAGTCACGATAAAAATCGCTGATCGCCGCCATTACGAGTAAAAAAAAAACATTTTTTTTTTAATACAAATGACAAAAAACTATCCCCTATTTTGTAGACGCTATAACTTTTGCGCAAACTGATCAATAAACACTTATTGCGATGTTTTTTTTACCAAAAATATGTAGAAGAATACGTATCGGCCTAAACTGAGGAAAAAAAATGTTTTTTATATATTTTGGGGGGATATTTATTATAGCAAAAAGTAAAAAATATTGTTGTTTTTTTCAAAATTGCAGCCTTTATTTTTGTTTATAGCGCAAAAAATAAAAACCGCAGAGGTGATAAAATACCACCAAAAGAAAGCTCTATTTGCGGTAGAAAAAAGAACGTCAATTTTGTTTGGGAGCCACGTCGCACGACCGCGCAATTGGCAGTTAAAGCGACGTAGTGCCGAATCGCAAAAAGGGGCAATGTCCTTTTACCTGCTTAATGGTCCGGGTCTTAAGTGGTTAAATAAAACTACCCTATGGTATTATACTACGAGGAGTCCGTCCTCTCTTATTTCTCTCCTGCACTGCTGTTGACATCCCGTTTGGAGCCACATTCCATATTGACGAGGAGGACATTGGAGGATTTGTTTGAAGACCCAGGGAGGCCGGGAAGACCCCATAAGCCATTATGATCCTTCCTGCCATAAGGTAGGAGGATCCACACCATCTGGTGAGTGAACATCCACACTTTATTTGTTTACACGATCCATGTAGGAGGTTTATCATCTGGATCATTCAAGGAACTGTTTGGGATTTTGTTTCTTCACAATCAAATATATTGGACTATTATTTATTTTATTGGATTACTCATGTTTGCCATGTTATAGAGATTTTCACTATCATCAGTTAACATTGGTTGCATTTATTTGCATCTAGGTATACACATTTATTTTTATCCAAAATTGTTATATCCATTTTGGGGGATTGGTAAGCGCTGTTTGCACAAGAGGTCCTGTGCGTGGCTTTAATTGTGTCTTGTGGTGTGTCTTGTTGAGCGTTTTTATTCCCTTTGTGAGTAGATTTTAATTGTTAATCGTTTTGTAATAAATATCTGTTGAATAATGCACTAGGCCAGTGCGCCCTAAATGTTTGCAGTGCTTTAACCACTTTAGGACCGGACCAATATGCTGCTACATGACCCAAGGGGTTTTTACAATTCGGTACTGCGTCGCTTTAACAGACAACTGCACGGTCGTGCGACGTGGCTCCCCAACAAAATTGGCGTCCTTCTTCCCCCACAAATAGAGCTTTCTTTTGGTGGTATTTGATCACCTCTGCGGTTTTTATTTTTTGCGCTATAAACAAAAATAGAGCGACAATTTTGAAAAAAAATCAATATTTTTTACTTTTTGCTATAATAAATATCCCCCAAAAACATATATATAAAAAAAAAAATTTCCTCAGTTTAGGCCGATACGTATTCTTCTACCTATTTTTGGTAAAAAAATCGCAATAAGCGTTTATCGATTGGTTTGCGCAAAATTTATAGCGTTTACAAAATAGGGGATAGTTTTATTGCATTTTTATAAAAAAAAATTTTACTACTAATGGCGGCGATCAGCGATTTTTTTCGTGACTGCGACATTATGGCGGACACTTCGGACAATTTTGACACATTTTTGGGACCATTGTCATTTTCACAGCAAAAAATGCATTTAAATTGCATTGTTTATTGTGAAAATGACAGTTGCAGTTTGGGAGTTATCCACAGGGGGCGCTGTAGGATTTAGTGTTCACCTAGTGTGTGTTTACAACTGTAGGGGGGTGTGGCTGTAGGACTGACGTTATCGATCGAGTCTCCCTATAAAAGGGATCACTCGATCGATGCAGCCGCCACAGTGAAGCACGGGGAAGCCGTGTTTACATACGGCTCTCCCTGTTCTTCAGCTCCGGGGAGCGATCGCGACGGAGCGGCTATAAACGAATAGCCACGCCGTAGTCCCGGATCGCTCCCCGAGGGAATCCGACCGCCGCATGTAGCGGGGGGGGGGGGGGGGGTCCCGATCGGACCCCTGACCCACGTCAAGGCAGGGACGTACAGGTACGCCAATGTGCCTGTACGTGCCATTCTGCCGACGTATATCTACATGCGGCGGTCGGGAAGTGGTTAAGGACAACCCCAGTCCTAGAGGGTAGAAAGGCTACAGAGGAGCATTCACAGGCATGGTGGAACAGTCACTAGTGGGTCCACCAGGACTGGAATGTCATTAAAGTTCATGTGTGTGTAAAGCCAGGTGTCCCAGTAGTTTTGACAATATAGTGTGCGCCTATGGGGTCCATTCATGTTTGCGCAGGAGCATTGCTGTTGGTATTGTTTTTCCTTTACAGCCACCCAATCACTTTTACAGCACTGCCACCCACCCCTCCCCCCTCCTACCTCCACCCACAGTGGTTCCTGAGCTCTCCCTATCCTAAGGAGCTCAGGACTGCAGTTAGCGGCTGGGACTGCTGTCCACAGGGGAGATGGAGGAGCATCCAGATTTGTAGGCGGCTAAGAGCAATAGAGGGGATTTTTTTTAGTTAAGAATACATACGGTATTAGAATAAAAAAAACAGGGTGTAGTGTCACTTTTAATAATGATTTGCAAATTTTATTTGATTTTTGCATTTTATCTGTCCTAAAGGAAAAAATGTTGTGACATCTTGTAATTTTCAAAATAGCCACAAGGGGCTGCTGGTGAGTTGGTACAGTTACAACTGATGCTCTGTTTGTCTCATTGTGAACACATCAAGTATAGGAGGCCACTTCGTTCTTCACACTTTTCTGTGTCTTCCTATTACCTCTCACATCCTAAGCCTCTCATAATGTAACTGTAATGCACACGATCATTTTTCGGCATTAAAAAAAATATGTTTTTCGGCATTGTTTTTTCCAACTTCATCATTAAAACGACATTGCCCACACACCATTGTTTTAAAAAAATGCTCTAGCAAAGCTTGGTGACGTACAACACGTACGAGGCACTATAAAGGGAAAGTTGCATTCGGATGACGACACCCTTGGGGCTGCTTTAGATGATTCCGTGTTAGTAAAAGACGATTTGCGCTTTTCTGTCTGTTACGGCGTGATGAATGTGCTTACTCCATTACGAATGGTAGTTTTACCAGAACGAGCGCTCCCGTCTCATAACTTGCTTTGTAATGCCTCATGGGACTTGTAGTTTTGCAACAGCTGGAGGGCAGGTAGTTTGACCCCTGTGAATGCTGGACGTCTTTTAGCCAAGAAATGAGGAGGGCTCTCTGTGACTTGCTGCAGCTTCGAATGCACATTGTGAGACGTTCACAGTGTGCAGTGGAATCAGTACAGGAGAAGAGCCAACACAACTGTAAAATACGAACGGTAAGGTGGGAGCTTGGTTTAAGCCAGCAGGTAAATAGTTAAAAGTCTCTATTTGCGCACCGATTAAACATTTCATAAATGATCAGTTCTTCCTGCTGGAACTGAACACCTCGCCATATGTTACATATGTATTACTTGGAGAACAGAGCCAGGGAGGGGGGATCGGATGGGTATAAAATGCGGGAACATAATGTACAATGGTAATATCACTATTTGCATCCAGGAATAAAGAATATGTAGCGCTACCCCTGCAGGAGCCGCTAAATAAGATGGGTCCTCTTGTTCTTTGCCTCAACCCTCCTAAGTGCCTCAGCCCCTCTGCCACACCAGGTTGAGTGTAAAAGCAAGTAAGCACAGTGAAGTACGGCAAACAATTCCTGTAACGGTCACCACAGTTTACCACCTTCCATCCCATCCAAGACAGCTTATCGACACTCCAACCAACAGGACCCGATCCATCCCATTTCCCCAGAATCAAGACGAGACACGCAGCTCTGTACTTGTTCCAAAATGAAGACAACTTTAATGGTTCACTCTCAGATTTTATACAGTTTTCAAGGCACATGAACAATTAACTCCCCACCCACACATCACACCTTGGGGGGCTTCAATCACATTCTTTGGGCTAATTATTAAACATTCTAGACATCTCGGCGCCGGGCTATAATTATCATGACCTAATCACTGCACATTCCTTCATTAACAGAACTCAAACAAAACACCATCACACAATGATCTCTTCTCAATCCACATCCACATAGACAGACTTTCTGTCTCCGCATACAGCTTGACAAGTTCCATTCCACACACAAAACAGTATTTAGCATACATAATTAGAGGTCTGGGAGCAGACCTGGATTAACACCTTTACACAATGGACAATGAAATGTCTAGGAGTAGATGCAATTAACACCTTTCAAAAGAATGTGTCCCCACATTGAATGTCCCCACATTGAATAGCCAACAACTTGTGATATCTCAAGACATCCTGCAAACATGAATTATTATTAATGTCCCATCTCATGTAATACATGAATTATGATTTATTAGCCACCCTATGCCCAAAAGGGGCACAGGGTGAACTTAGACCCAAGAGTTCTTAGGGCCGCTGGCACAGGAGTATCCCCCATCCCTCAAAAGTCTCTGGGTGTCACGGGTCATCCTGTTACAATTTCCATTTACACAACAATAGTGCTATGTCAAAATCAGGCACCAAACCAGTTAGCAAGGCCAATCTGAATGTATTATCACTCAGTAAAGTTGATAATCAAGTGAATACAAATAAATTGCCAATTGTAGTAACACAGTTCAGCATACAATATGGCTAACAGTAAGGACTAAGCATCAAATGACACGTAACGCCCAGGTAGCAGCGCCACCTGAAGTGCAACAGTGAGCAGCAATGAAGCTTAATCTAACAAATTGCTGGGACTGTACTGCCAATGTGCACTAATGACGGCTATGCTAGGTGTAAACCGACTGGGTGGGTACTGTCCATAGAAATTGAAGAAATGGGGAAATGAACAAAGGGGACTTTCTGGATGGTTTTATGGGAGGGACCTTTATGTTGTTTTTCTGACGGCTATCATTGGGGCCGTTTTAGAAGCGTGTGTGCCCTTAATGACAGTTTAAGTAAACCAGCATGCAGTAGAAGTGGGGTAAAGATTTTTACCTCGAGGACACTTCTCCTCCTGCACATCACTTTCCTGTCACAGCATTAGTACTCTTGTCCTACCATCTTGAGCTGACCAGGCCTCACTCTGAATAAGTCCTAGTAGTGATTTCAACTGATGATCCTTAGTAGGCCGGGGGCCTGGAGTACCCCTTCTTGGTGGCCCTGAAAATTCCTTGGAAAGGATATTTGGTGATGGACTACTGATCCCAGCAAGCCTGACTTGTAAATCCTGTGCCCTCAGGCTGCATCGATTTGACACAACTCTCCACAGTCTCTCCTCTGGCTCTGCATCCAGCTCCCCTGGCATGCCTCTTCCAGATCCACTCTGCTTCATTCACTGACTCCTGCTCTGAGTCCTTCCTGATGGATTTACCTGGACATGCGGACCGACTGCTTTTCCAGCTCTTGTTCCAGGACACCTCTCCATGACTGTGTAAGGAGAGGCTCCCTCCCAGCTCCCAAGCTCCTCCGCCGGAGTTGCACCTCCCCCAGATGGGGGTGTTTCTCCTGCACGCAGTCTAGCACTCCATCCTATAGTTTACCCAGCCGACAACTCCTCCCCCAGCAGGCTGACCGTGAGTATATGTAGGAGGCCTGCCCCTGCCAATCCTTGTTGGGGATTGGTCAGGGCTCCTCACATATACTCCATGCCACTCCAACTCTCAGCCCAGCCCCTTTTCCAGAACATTCTCACTAAAAAGCAGGGGTGGCACCCAAAAGCTGACATACATGTCAATCACCTACTGCTGCACTAACCACTCCCTGCCCCCAGATCAAAACAAATGGGCTTGCAGCATAGGCCTCCTTAAATTTACCTGCACTGGCAGCTAACACCCAAAACACCCTGCAGGACAGTGTGAGTACATCAGCATGGTCAGGGGCTGACAAGGGGAGAAGAAAAGGGGGGAAGAGCCACCTAAGTGCAGAGATATTAGCGCAAAAGCTAAATAACATTTACAATAACATTTACAAGATAAAAGGTAATTAGGGCTCATAAGTCCAAGGATGAAGGAGATATCCAGCCTATTTGGTGTCCATACAATTATACCATCACTCTCAAGGCTCTGTGCATCGATTGATGTTGTCCTCAGCATCCTGTGGCCACCGGGAAGTAGAAAACAGGAACAAACAACCAGCGTGAAAGGCGGCACAGGCGTCTGGAACTAACATCACCAGAATGAGATGTGGCCGGCTGGATGGGAAGAATGGGATAGAGAAAAGGCTATGGGTTCAGAGCACCAGCTCCTTCTACAGGTCACATCTCGTTTCAGTGACGTCATTTCCGGCTAGCATTTCCAGCAGTTGGTAGAGCTGGGGCTAGTGT
This sequence comes from Rana temporaria, assembly GCF_905171775.1. Classification (NCBI taxonomy): domain Eukaryota; kingdom Metazoa; phylum Chordata; class Amphibia; order Anura; family Ranidae; genus Rana; species Rana temporaria. Next base: position 26,584,690 of record NC_053490.1, on the reverse strand, counting down.
CTACAGGGGAGCTGGGGTGTTTCTGAATGCGGTCTATATTACTCTTTGCTACTTTCTAAAGGACTGAGAGTGCCTAGTCCTCAATGGGCTTTTGCCAGAGGCGTTGCTAGGGGGGTGCGGGGGGGTGCGGTCCGCACACGGTGACACCCGCTAGAGGGGTGACACCATCCCGACATTGAGTTTTTTTTTTTTGAGCTGACACCTCCAGCGCCGCCGTCGCGTGTGTGTCAGTCCGATTCTGTCCTCCTTCTTCTTCCTCCGCTCCCCTACTGAGCCAGCGAGCGGCGGGGCGAGCCTCAGCTCAGCCTGTGCCTGTCACACTGGCACTGCACTGTGTGATGATGTGACGTCAGTCACGTCACTACACAGTACTTTCGGTTTCTCCGCCCGGTCGGCACGGCTCAGTGGCTGCACCTGCTGTGATGATTTCTGCCCAGTCCTCTGTCTCCTCTCCAGACTTCGGCTGGCGCCGCAGCAGGCTGCAGGCATATTCGGAACAGGTGCAGGGGGGGGGCAGGGGTGTCCAGTCCACAGAGTCCACTGCCGGCCGGTTTGATACAAAAAGATGAAATCAAAGTACTTACTGAACAAAGGTATCAAACGAAGCCAATGTGTTTCAGGCAAATGCCTCCTACTTCCTCCATGGTAAAATCATGGGTATAAATGGACTCCCGATGATGTACAATTTATCCATTTATCCATTACAATTGCTGGGCACAGTGGTAACAATTGATGGCACAGTGGCTGCGTTTGGCATGGCACAGTGGTGACAATTGATGGGCACAGTGGCGACAATTGATGGGCACAGTGGCGACAATTGATGGCACAGTGGCGACAATTGATGGCACAGTGGTGACAATTGATGGCACAGTGGCTGCGTTTGATGGCATGGCATAGTGGTGACAATTGCTGGGCACAGTGGTGACAATTGATGGCATAGTGGCAGCGTTTGATGGCACAGTGGCTGCGTTTGCCATGGCACAGTGGTGACAATTGATGGGCACAGTGGTGACAATTGATGGGCACAGTGGTAACAATTGATGGACACACTGGTGACAATTGATGGCACAGTGGTAACAATTGATGGCACAGTGACTGCGTTTGCATGGCACAGTGGCGACAATTGCAAATAACCTGGCAATAGTGGTGAACGGGGTTAGGAGCCACAAGTGGGCTGTCCAGGAAGTAGGTGGTACCTAAGCAGGATCACCCGAGCACTGGGCGGGCCTGAGGTGGACTTTGGGAGGGGTTTACTGTGTCCCATTAACCAGGACTGTTGGCAGGTATGCAAATGTATAGACAGACTTCCTGTCCTGGTGACAACCACTCCCCCCCCCAATCGTAATGATGTCACAAGAACAGGAAATTAGGAAAATCCCTGCAATGGAGTTAGGGTTGCCACCTGTCCGGGATTCACCCAGACAATTCGGGTTTTGAATGAGGTGAGCTGAAACCCGGACACAATATAGATAGGAATGTGACTTAGAACAGGGCCTGATAGGAGGGCGAGGGGGCACTATGCATGCCACATTACTATTCTCTTTGGAGCGCCCAAAGGTGTCTCGGGTCTTTTACAATAATATAGAGTATGCTAAAAAATAAAAATAAATTGCTGTGCACCGCTTAAGTGTTTGGGTTTGGCTTGAAGAAAATGTGGCAAACCTAAATGGAGTCGGTCCTTAAGCAACATTTCTGTTGTTTGAGAGCCATATGTGCAATTTGCATAGAAAATGATGCTTGATTTTTCCCTGTGTTTATGTATGCGTCATTATGAACTATTCGGTTGCTGCTTTTTTTGTGTTATTAAACCCTCATTTATTTTTTTACTGCTTCAGCCTAATAAGCTGAAACAGCAGCCGGGATAACTCTGGGCGGCAGGCGCGTTGCCCGCACGTCCAGGATCATTATTCCTCCCCATGAACAGCAGCGAGGGTCAGGATAGTCATTAGCGGTTTTCTTTCTGCTCCAAACTTTATTTAAATGACTGAAAATGCAGGAACAGGACTGTTCGTGTATCATAAGTGAGTGGGACAATTACCAAGGATTTTCATGCTGCAGCACAACTGCCACCATCCGTTTAAAAGTATACTGCTGTGCCAGAGTGTTTAACCACTTAATTTTTGCGATTCGGCACTGCGTCGCTTTAACTGACAATTGCGTGGTCGTGCGACGTGGCTCCCAAACAAAATTGGCGTATTTTTTTCCCGCAAATAGAGCTTTCTTTCGGTGGTATTTGATCACCTCTGCGGTTTTTATTTTTTGCGCTATAAACAAAAATAGAGCGACAATTTTTTAAAAAAATGCACTATTTTTTACTTTTTGCTATAATAAATATCCCCCAAAAATATATATAAAAAATTGTTTTCCTCAGTTTAGGCCGATACGTATTCTTCTACCTATTTTTGGTAAAAAAAATCGCAATAAGCGTTTATCGATTGGTTTGCGCAAAATTTACAAAATAGGGGATAGTTTTATTGCATTTTTAGAATTTTTTTTTTTTTTACTACTAACGGCGGCGATCAGCGATTTTTTTCATGACTGCGACATTATGGCGGACACTTCGGACAATTTTGACACATTTTTGGGACCATTGTAATTTTCACAGCAAAAAATGCATTGTTTACTGTGAAAATGACAATTGCAGTTTGGGAGTTAACCACAAGGGGGCGCTGAAGGGGTTAAGTGTGACCTCATTTGTGTTTCTAACTGTAGGGGGGTGTGGCTGTAGGTGTGACGTCATTGATTGTGTTTCCCTATAAAAGGGAACACACGATCAATGACGGCGCCACAGTGAAGAACGGGGAAGCTGCGTTTACACACAGCTCTCCCTGTTCTTCAGCTCCGGGGACTGAGCGCAGGACTCCAGCGGCAATCGGGTCCGCGGGTCCCGCGGTCACGGAGCTTCAGACCGGGTCGCGGGCGTGCGCCCGTGACCCACGGCCGGGCACTTAAAGAGGACGTACCTGTACGTACTTGTGCCCAGCCGTGCCATTCTGCCGACGTATATGGGCAGGAGGCGGTCCTTAAGTGGTTAACATAGAACGCAAAACTTTTATTTTCTTTTTGGATAATTTTTTTGCCAACTGTGTCCCATTGGGGAGATTTTTCTGCAATACCTGTCCCATAGCCAAAAGTGAGATGGAATCCCTCCAAATGTGAGGGGATCCCTGGTTGTCACAAAAAAAAACTGTCTTAACCACTTAAGGACCGAGCCTGTTTTTCAGAGTTGTTGTTTATGAGTTAAAAACAATTTTTTTGCTAGAAAATTACTTAGAACCCCCGAACATTATACGTTTTTTTTTCTAACACCCTAGAGAATAAAATGGCGGTCATTGCAATACTTTTTGTCACACCGTATTTGCGCAGCCGTCTTGCAAGCGCACTCTTTTTGAAAAAAAAAAACTTTTTTAATTAAAAAATAAGACAACATTAAAGTTAGCCGATTTTTTTTTATATTGTGAAAGATAATGTTACGCCAAGTAAATTGATACCCAACATGTCACGCTTCAGAATTGCGTCCGCTCGTGGAATGGCGTCAAACTTTTACCCTTAAAAATCTCCATTGGCCGACGTTTAAAAAAATCTACAGGTTGCATGTTTTGAGTTACAGAGTAGGTCAATGGCTAGAATCATTTCTCTCACTCTGACGATCGTGGCAATACCTCACATGTGTGGTTTTAACTCAATTTTCATATGCGGGCGCTGCTCATGTATGCGTGTATGCTTCTGCGCGTGAGCTCGTCGGGACGGGGCGCTTTAAAAAAAAGTTTTTTTCTTTCTTATTTATTTTACTTTATTTATTTGATTTTAACACTGTTTTTTTAAAAAAATGGGTCACTTTTATTCCTATTACAAGGAATGTAAACATCCCTTGTAATAGGAAAACGCATGACCGGTCCTCTTAAATATGAGATCTGGGGTCAAAAAGACCTCGGATCTCATATTTGGACTTAAATGCAATTTTTTTTTTTTTAAATTGTCATTTGAAAAAATGACAACAAATTTTTTTTCCCTTTAAGACGTATGGGCGAAAGTGATCATTTGACGTCGCTTCTGCCCTGCAGTGATATGGAGATGGGTGGGGGGCATCTTCCCCTCACTTGTCTCCATGCACAGCAAGGAAAAGGACCGGATCGCCGATGCCGGCGGCTCCGGTAAGTGGCGGAGGGCACCGGAGAACGGCGGGAGGGGGGCGGGGCCCTCTCCCGATGTCTGGTGATCTGATGACTGGTGGCAGAATCCTGAAGAAGGATTGGGAGAAGTGGAGGAGCACAGATTCAGAGAATGAAGCAAAAACATGGAGATCCTTGCCAGGGCCGATCCTAGGGTCACAGAAATATTTCTGGCACCCCCCACATGGTCAGAGACTGCAGACATAGTACAGGAGATGGTCAGAGACTGCAGACATAGTACAGGAGATGGGTTAGAGAATGCAGATATAATACAGGAGATGGTCAGAGACTGCCGCTATGGTCTCCGGCTGCTTTGCTCTCCTCCTCTGACAGGAGGAGGGAGAGAGGGAGGATGGACTTGGGCAGGAAGTCTCTCCTCCTCTGATCCACTCCTGTCAGTTTCCGGCGGAGAGAGCTGCCTCTGGACACAGACAAGAAGAAGAGGAGGCGGAAGAGGAGCACTCTGGCACTTCAGCGCCCCCACCTCTGTGGCGCTTGGGTGCGCTGCACCCCGTGCACCTGCCCAGGATCGGCCCTGATCCTTGCACTGCAGGTTTGTAGGCAGGTTGAACTGTGTTTTGTTCTAGTGAGTTAGCGACTGGCCAAAGCCAGGGGAAGGGGTTACCATGTGGAAGTTTTGTTCCTTGGCTTTTTGGTCCTAGCCAACCCTTTTTGTGATATAAAAAGGGGCAAGGTTGAGGTCCTAAGGTATTCTTGGGTTTTCCCTGATTGGTCAGATCTTCCTAGCTGCCTGTGCGTGGAAGCAGGATTGAAGACACAGGGACTTTCGGAGACAGCCAATCCATGGATAACGAACGCTCACGAAAGTATGCCTGGGCAGCCACACTACTATAGTGAAAGTTAGGGGAAAGACGTTCATATTGAACCTTAATGCCACACTTCTTCAGCAAAGCACATTAACTGCTATGAGCCTGGTTTGAAGTTATTCAAAGGGGTGTGTGTTGGTTAATGCATATCTAAAGAACCAGTCTGTAAATGCACCATGGGTTATAAAACTGCAGAGGAGAGGAGGGAGCACTGACAACGGCCAGGACATGAGAACCTGTGGGTAACATTACCGCTTCTGGAATTTCCAGCAGTGGCGGCCCGTCCCCCTAATCCATGCGCCCGGCCTTAATTTACATGCAGGGTGCCGAACACATGGATTCCAATAGGGTTTTTTTTTTTTTGAAGCACGTGATTAGAGCCCGAAGCTCTAATTGGCTTAAAAAAGGGTGGGCTTGGGGCGCAGAGCAATGCGCCCTAAACCCACACACTTGTGTGACAATACTGAATTAATATTTGCTATCGTCTTCCGGACCATCTTTAATGTTGATTGGACCCTGGGCAAAACGTTTCTTGGGGGCCCCCATGCAATTTTGCTCTCCACTTGCTCTGAGACATGCAATAAATATCAGCTAGACTTAAATTCAGTTTACTGTATCAGATCAGTCAGTGATTGTGATTGGTTGCCAGAGGTTACAGCATATCATTACCACTTACTGACTGGTTGCTAGAGGTTACAGCACACATTACGGCTCACTGATTAGTTGCTAGAGGTTGCAGCATATGATTTCTTCTTGTTGATTGGTTGCTAGAGGTTACAGCACATCATCTCTTCACTGCAAAGGGGCATGATATGCATATGAATGCCACCTTTATTTACATATGAATGCCGCCAGCCTCAGTTATTTACATATGAATGCTCCCGTTATTTACATATGAATGACAGTTATTTACATGTAAACACATGGTCTGCTGGTGAGTCATCTGTACACAACAATAGGGCAGAGCTGCACCATTAGTAGCAGCACTTCACACTGAGATATCAGGACACAGCAAAGGACTAAAACTTCAGGGGACTAGGGGATTTAAACTGGGGATAGTTGGCAAGTATGAGGCAGCTGCTTTAGGCCCCACAACAATGAAAGGGCCCAGGGCAGCTTCCCCTTTTGCCCTGTTTTAAAGATGGCCCTGATCATCTTCCTGATTCTCCTCCCGGCCAATTGGGAAGCGGGTCCTAAGACCCGTCGCCCGGAGGCAGCAATGTCCACAACCTAGATGGGGTAAGTGTGGGGCTGGTGGTAGGTAAGTATACAGATCTTTTTTAACACAGTATAGTCAGCATAGATAGGTAGCAGGAGGGGACATTTTTAAACATTGTTAGTGTTAAGCCAGCCGGTTCAGCAGAAACCAGACACATTTAAATCCACCTATGGGCAGGCTCAGGGCTTTTTTTCTCAGGGAATAGGTGCAGGAACTCCACCCTTCCGAGTCACACTTCATCTATGCCCCCTACCTGTCTCTGAGAACCAACCCTTGGTTCCACCCCCTACCCACCTCCGAGTACAGCACCTTTCAGAGAATACAGAACCGATAGAAAGATAGTAAAACAGATCCCTTGCTATGAGCAACACTAGACCCCACACCAGCAACAATAGACCCCACCCCAGAAACAATTGACTCCACCCCAGAAACAATAGACCCTCTGCAGCAACAACAGATCCCCCCCAGAAACAATACTTTTCACCCAGCAACAATGGACCCCCCACAAAAAAATACCACCCCAGCAACAATAGATCCCTAGCAGAAATAACATATTTCTCAGCAGCCAGCATCAATAGACTCTCCAGCAGCCAGCAACAATAGACCTATCCCTCAACAGTAGATACCACCCAGCAACAATTGACCCCCCAGCAAGATAAGACCCCCCCACCAGCAACAGTAGACTTACACAGAAACAATAGACCCCCACACAAAAACAGATCCCCACCAGGGACAATAGATACCCCAGCAGCCAGAATCAATAGACCCTCCAGCACCCCTTTCCAGGACATACATTTAGTGCTGGAGGTGCCGGAACTGCGTTCCCCCGCGTTTCTGCTGAAAAAAAGCCCTGGGCAGGCTGGTTGTACTGAAGTCAATCTATCCATCGTCTTCAGTACAGCTGCCTGTCTGATTTTTTTCATGTGATCACTGCCGTCGTCTATAGTCGTCAGCAGTGATCACTGTATCCTGGCAGTGGGGAAACCTCCCACTGCAGACTATAATATTGCAGTGGGAGGAATCGGTGTTGATGGGGGAATTAAGTGATTTTCTTATCTTCAACCAGTGGTTGAAAGAAAGAAAATTGCATAATCTATGGTCAGCCTTATGCCACGTACACACGATCGGAATTTCAGACAACAAATGTTCGATGTGCGCTTTTGGTCGGATATTCCGACCCTGTGTAGGCTCCATCGGACATTTGCCGTCGGAATCTCCGACAACAAATGCTTGAGAGCTGGTTCTCAATTTTTCCGTCAACAAAAGTTCTTGTCGGTAACTCCGATCAAATGTATGCAATTCCGACGCACAAAAATTTTATGCATGCTCGCAATCAATTTGACGCATGCATGGAATCATTGTACTTCATTTTTCTCCGCTCGTCGTAGTGTTGTACATCACCGCGTTCTTGACGGTTGGAATTTCCGAGCAACATTTGTGTGACCGTGTGTATGCAAGACAAGTTTGAGCCAACATCCGCCGGGAAAAAATCCAAGTTTTTTTGTCATAAATTCCGATTGTGTACGCGGCATTAGGCAGGAATTTGTATGTGAAGCATAGCATGGTAAAGCATACAGATGACCACCAGAGGGAGCATGTTAAATTCTGTACAAACTACAGCAATCACAATATGAAACTGCAAGCCATTAAAAATGTATAAAGTCCCATCAAAACTTACTTCCAGTTAAATATTACAATAATAACTTCGGATTTGTACTGATGTTAAACGCACAGTAGGTTCCCTTTAAATGAAGGGAATTACTGTTGTACGAGACATAATATTGGTATTGTGGAATATGCTGGACTAACGGAGCCAGATGGAAGGCTCTGCGAGATGTCTGTGTGGTATGACAGAATACCAGGGGACCGAGCAATGCAAACAGCAGATGAGAACGCTGCCATTTCACTCAACCAACTGTCCGCCGAGCTTCTTTTAGTTGGTATGTTTTATGTCAACTAAATTTGGAAAAAAACATTTGAACGGAGCTCTTTATTAATGCATGAATGAAGAGCGTGTGATGGTAAATACAGAGGTACCCTGACAAATCAATGCTACATAACCTAAAACTATGCTCTGGGCAGAAATTAAACCATTTAATTTAGTTATTCCAGCTTTAAAGATTATTAAAATTGAACTCTGTGCACAAAATGGGTATTTAAATACACTGCTAAAAAAAAAGGCGTATCTAGTGAAAATGGTGCCTATGGCAAGCACTGAAACTGCGCCCCTGTCGAAACATTTGAAACCCATCTTTCAGATAACCTTAACAAAAAAAACATCTAACAAAACTAGTGATATTTGAGCGCATCGAGGCCTTCGGGTAATGACTGCACTCCCAATAAGCATTTTAAATAAATAAATATTTATCATCCCTTGTGATACATTTAGTAGTGATATATCCTCTTTATGGAGAAATCTGGGGTTTATTAGACCCCTGATCCCTCCTCTGCCCTTCAAGGCCAGGTAAATGCAGAACCAATATGGGAAGTGATGAAATCTTCATCACTTAGGGCCTCAATTTTCACAGAGGAGAGGGAGAAACTGATGTTCCTCCTTCTTTGTGCGCTGCCAATCCGACCAGATGGAATGGGAGAGCCTAGGAGAACAGAGGAGGGCTGTGGCTGAACGCAGCAGGCATAGCGCTGCCATTGTCCATTAGCAAAGGCGCTGAAAAGGAGATCCTGCCTATGCTCGGGAGGAGGGAAGAAGAGACCCTCAGACCCTGGTAAGTGCCTTGCTGCCCAGCCACTCATTAGCGCCCCCTTCATATGGCGCCCATGGCACTTGCCATGGCTGCCATACCCTAGATACGCCACTGGGTGGGCTGCACAGCGAAGTTTTTTTTAAACTTTGGGGCAGATCCACGTAGGGCGGCGTATTTTTAGGCAGGCGTAGCGTATGGTAGTTACGCTACGCCGCAGCTACTTTGGGAGGCAAGTGCTGTATTCACAAAGCACTTGCCTCTAAAGTTACGGCGGCGTAGCGTAAATCTCCAGGCGTAAGGGCGTGGAATTCAAATGATGAACAGGGGGAGCGTGTTTTATGTAAAACAAGCTTAACCCCACGTAAATGACACTTTTTTCGTACAGCGCATGCGTGCGCATGCTCAGTGTTACTTCGGATTTTCAAATTAAATTACGCCCGCTCAATGCCTAGACGACGTGAATATAATTTAGGCAAAGCCCTATTCGCAAACTTTTTACGCAAACGACGTACACAACGGAAAATTCTACGCTGGCCCGACGTCCATACTTAACATTGCGTACGCCTCATAGAGCAGGGGTAAAGTTACGCCGAAAAAAGCCTTAAGGAAACGACGTAAAAAAAGCGCCGGTCGGACATACGTTTGTGGATTGGCGTATCTATCTAATTTGCATACTCGACGGGGAAATCAACGGAAGCGCCACCTAGTGGCCAGCGTAAATATGCACCTAAGATCCGACGGCGTACTAAGACGTACGCCAGTCGGATCAAGCCCACATTCAGTCGTATCTTGTTTTGTGGATACAAAACAAAGATACGACGGGGCATCTTAGAAATTACGAGGCGTATCAATACGCCGGCGTAATTTCTTTGTTGATCTGGGCCTTTATGTATAGAATGCATAACCACTTTAACTCTTCCTCAGACTGTGAAAGAAGAAGCCACAGACTATTAAACTTGTCTCTCTGCTCTCTCCTTCTGCCATCATGTTTCTTCCACTGCAGCACAACCGATTGGCGCTTTGTTCTACTTTTCCCTCGCTCTCTCTGCAAACTCTTCTATACTGTCTGGGACGGTAAGAGGCTGATACCAATTGCATTTAGGGATGTATTCTTTTATATATAGAGAGCTTACATTGATGTGTGTCTTGGATATCCGCCCGGAGTTCATCCTGTATCAGAGATGTTTAATATATCATGTAAAGTCTGTGCTGGTTAAAGAACAATATACCAACGGGTGTTCAAGATGAACGAGCAATGTAATGATCCCCAGTGAGAAATAAGCAATTTATTTACAACATTCCCATGGACAAGGTCATCTATCTTCACACTTACTGGGCGAGATGGGGAAGAACCATATGAACAGTACACCTTGCTACGATAATATTCAATATGTCCAGTAATGCTGAATATACTCAAGTGTATCCTTACTCCATCCAAGGTCAAAGAGGAATAGCTAATGCTTCAATCAGGCCAGAGAGATCTTCACAAATCCCCAAATTGGAAAAGGTTTAGTGGGCGCAGTCAGGCATACTTTCAGAATGGTGTTATCCTTTCTTCACTACTCAACATTTTACTGACCAGAAATAAGCATCTATAGACACCTGATAAACACATGCTGGTTCAGGGCAGGCCCGTCGGAACAGGACAGGCAAAGCAAGCAACTGCTTGGGGCCCCGAGCTGGCCAGGGGCCCCAGCAGGACGGGCCCTTGCCGCGCCGCTGCGCAGCCGCTTCCTATAAGTGCTGCAGCCTGCTGTAGCGTGGCCGAGCTCCTGCTGCAGTCCAGCCGGGTACCATAACTGCGCAGTACGGGAGATTCAGTGTCCTGTTTCCGGCCGGACTGACAGGAAGTGCACACACTCAGTGCTTACTTCCTTTAAGTCCGGCCGGGAACAACAAACTGAATCTCCTGGCATGCGGTATGCGGTAGGGAGGGGGGGGTAAAAAGAACATGGCGGAGGGACGCTTATCAGAAGTAGTACTACCCGGCATTCAGCGGCGGCAGCAGCACCCACCCCCCGCTTATCAGAAGAAGTACTACCCGGTTTATATACACCTATCAAATTGATAAAAACAATGCTTGCACAGCGCCCCTAGGCCCCCCCCCCCCGCTTATCAACTTGCTTGCAAGCAATGACAGAAGTACATCTCAGGGTTCGGCAGCAGCTGTCCCCCCCCCCCTCTACTTAAAACTCAGAAACACCCTGTCCCCCGCTTCTTGCTTGGGGCCCCCAAATTCCTTCAAACGGCCCTGGTTCAGGGTTTACTGAATCACTAGGTAGGATAAGAATGATTGCTCTGGAGCGTGCATCTTCAAAAAAAAGTAAGCACGTGTACCCCAATCGCGTTCTCCAATCAACTAACCAAAATCTACTACAAATCCCCAAGGCACGCTACAAGACCAAAGAAGAACGAAGATTTGCAGTCCAAGGACCTCGACTGTGGAACGCATTACCAACTAATATCCGAACGGAAATGAATCATCAGGCTTTCAGAAAAAAAATCTCAAGACCCACTTATTCTGAAGGCTGAATAGAAGGAAATGGATACCAAGCGCCTTGAGGCGATTCAGTTCGCATTTGTAGCGCTATACAAGTTTTCAACTCACTCACTCACTCATTAGTATGTAACATACAGAGAGCAGGGGTCATTAGTATGTAATGTACAGAGTGCATGGGTCACATGTATGTAACAGAGTGCAGGGGTCAGTGGTATGTAATGTACAGAGTGCAGGGGTCATTGGTATGTAATGTACAGAGTTCAGGCGTCATTAGTATGTAATGTACAGAGTGCAGGGGTCACATGTATGTAACAGAGTGCAGGGGTCATTAGTATGTAACATACAGAGAGCAGGGGTCATTAGTATGCAACATACAGAGAATAGGGCTCATTAATATGTAACATACAGAGAACAGGGGTCATTAGTATGTAATGTACAGGGTGCAGGGGTCAGGTGTATAACTTACAGAGTGCAGAAATCAGGAGTGACTGTTGGGAGCCAGACCACTTAATATTATTCCACCTTCTCCTAATAATAGTTAGAAAATGGTCCTGAATGACTGAACAAGCAACACTGACACATAACGCCTTATACAAATTTTCCCAAGATGTTGCATACGCATTGGACCAAACTGCGTTTATTTTTTTACACATATATTTTCCCTCTCTTCTGCAGCGCCTGACAATGACAGTTTATCCCCCAGAGTTTACTTCTCTACAGTCTTATTTTACTTCTTGTTTGACTTTGCTGACAGTGAAAAACAATGTTTATGTACAGACGCTAAATAATAAATGGCTAAGTTATAATTATGGCGGTAAGGTGATGACCTTAGAGCTGTCATTGACGATGGCGCTTCAGAAAAAAGAAAAACTGAATGCGTCTCCTCCAATAAATGTCCTTGCATAATCCCCCCTTCATTATTTCAAATGTTTATTTTTAAGACTCCATCGTGGTTTTAAGATCTGGAAATGTCAAACGACCAGGGGAAGGTGTTTCTTAAATGTCACGGGAGATAAGATGATTATGACATTTCAGAAACAATGTGTGAATCTCTGATTTAGAGTTCAGGAATGTTCTATATATATATAACAATCTTCCTCACTATATTGCTTCATCTACACATACAATGACAAGTAGCGCCCAATGTCTATTTCCAAAGGCAGCCAATGGATTGATCTGTTTATTTTTTTCATTCAACCAGCGGGTTGAACCAAAAAACTGACCTGATTCCTGCATCCAGTTAGTTAGGCTTATATTTGGATAGTCTAATAGGGGTCAGATAAGACTGATGTAGAATATACAAGTGAGTGAGACGATCAGAAAGTTTGGGGGACACCAATTTGCAGGGCATTAGCACTTTGTCCCGTTCCTCATCCTCCAAAGCTCCTATGTCCGTTGTCCACCGTGACTTCAACTGGTAGGCCAAAGATCAGAAAGTTTGGGGACACCAATTTGCAGGACTCTAGCACTTTGTCCCATTCCCCATCCACCAATGCTCTTACGTCTTGTATCCACCGTGACTTCAACTGGTAGGCCAAAGATCAGAAAGTTTGGGGACACCAATTTGCAGGACTCTAGCACTTTTTCCCGTTCCTCATCCACCAATGCTCTTAGGTCTTGTATCCACCGTGACTTCAACTGGTAGGCCAAAGATCAGAAAGTTTGGGGACACCAATTTGCAGGACTTGAATACTTTGTCCCATTCCTCATCCTCCAAAAAGAATTTACCTGCTAATTCCAGGTCTTTCTGAAGCTCTCCACAAGCCCTCAAAAATCCACTCACCTGCTCGCATTTTGCGAGTGGATTCTGAGGTCTGGCGAGGAACAGCTGCCTGGGAGTCGGGGAGGGGGGTGAGTCGTGAGACTGTGTCAAATGAGAGTCCTTCTCCCAGCGATCACCGAGGCCGGAGGGGGAAGAGAGAGAGGGAGAGCCGCCCAGGTATTCTCCTGTTCCTCTCCTCGGCTGAACAGGTAGGCTGCAAGGTGGACACAAGGCTCCATGGTGGGCACTGGGCACACGGCTGCAAGGTGGACACAAGGCAGACACAAGGCTCCATGGTGGGCACTGGACACACGACTGCAAGGTGGACACAAGACTGCATTGGTGGGCACTGGGCACACGGCTGCATGGTGGACACAAGACTGCATTGGTGGGCACTGGGCACACGGCTGCATGGTGGACACAAGACTACATTGGTGGGCAGACGGCTGCTTGGTGGACACAAGACTGCATTGGTGGGCACATGGCTACATTGGTGGACACATGGCTGCGCTGGTGGGCACACGGCTGCATTGGTGGACACAAGACTGCATTGGTGGGCACTGGGCACATGGCTGGATGGTGGACACAAGATTGCATTGGTGGGCACAAGGCTGCATGCTCGACACAAGACTGCATTGGTGGGCACTGGGCACATGGCTGCATGGTGGGCACAAGCCTGCATTGGTGGGCACAGGGCTGCATGGTGGGCACACGGCTGCATTGGTGGACACAAGGCTGCATTGGTGGACACAAGGCTGCATGGTGGACACAAGACTGCATTGGTGGGCACTGGACACACGGCTGCATGGTGGACACAAGACTGCCTTGGTGGGCACAAGTCTGCATGGTGGCCACTGGGCACACGGCTGCATTGGTGGGCACACGGCTGCATTGGTGGGCACTGGCACAAGGCTGCATTGGTGGGCACTAGGCTGCATTGGTGGGCACTAGGTCCAAGGCTGCATTGGTGGACACTAGGCACAAGACTGCATGGTGGACACACGCAGCCTGCATTGGTGGGCACGGATACAGTTGTTGTTAATATTTATTTTAATAACTTAATTCTGCATAATACATTTGAGTGTCATTTTATGAGAGCGTGTTTAGGGGCGGAATTAGGGGCGGCTGGGTGGGACAACTGGTGGCGAGTAACCCTTGAGGCCTGGCTAGTAGCTCAGGACTTGAAATTTTGAGCCCTGTATATATAGAGGCCATCAGTTGAGACTTAACCAGCTGATATTCATTTGCACTGATGAGGGGCAGGATTGCTCCCTAATTACTGATAGATTTTAGCTTGTGTCTAGGCTTTTCATCATGTGTTCAACACTTTTTCCCTGTGTCATTCCATCATTTTTTTTACACATAACTTAATTTCTGAATAAATATATATATTTTTTGAATGTATGGGTTGCATGGGTTGTTACCGACATGTGGTGAAAATGTAATGTCAATAGCACATTTAGAATTATATTTACCTAGAAAAATGGTTATGTGTTCAATACTTATTTTATCCGGTGTATAGCAATTCAAAAACTGAGACCAGGCTCACCTGGAGGCGGCTCTTACCTACTCCATAGTGAAATATAAGCCTAACCATACCCATCTGGATCTTACACAGGGCTTATTTGTTCCCTATGTAATAACTATCATGTAGGAATGGTATTTAAAATATGTGTAAAGCCAAACGTTTTTTCAACTTTAGATACTTTTACTTCCTGTCCAAGACACACAACATGATGCAACAATAAATAGACATGTGCAGAACGAAAAAATGTGTTTTGTTTATTTTTTTACATAAATTATTTTAGTTGAATTTGTTTAATTTGTTTTTGGAATCCGGTTTGTTTATTCGTTTTCGGATCTTTTTCGAATTCGGATTGATTCAAAAAGTTTTTGAATCCATTTTAAACAGTTTTTAAATTCAGCGAATGGAAAAAGGAGGCTGGGGGTGGACTTTAATGGTACTGTAAGATAGGAAAGGCAATGGTCCCAAATGGAGATTTTAATTTTTTTATTACAAAAATATATATAAAAAGAAAAATATACAAATTAGAATTTTAATTTGGAACAAAATGAACTTCACACGTTTAACAATAAAACAATCTCTCCAAAGTGACTGGAGATTCCCTTTTAGTCAGTGTTGTCATTGGAAGATCTCTTTTCTACTCCTCCTGGTGCCAGCTGTAAAATTCTGGATTCCCACGTTCTGTCCCTGTGAAAATGGTCACCAGGACAAATAGAGAGAGGCCCGGATTCAGAAAGCACTTACACCGACGTGTCTTTATATACGCCGCGTAAGTGCACGGATGCGCCGTCGTATCTATGCGCCTGATTCTTAAAGCTAGATACGCCTGAATTTTGGCTCCATCCGACCGACATAAGTCTCCTACGCCGTCGTATCTTGGGCGCATATTTACGCTGACCGCAAGGGGCGCTTCCATTGATTTACGCATCGAATATGCAAATGACCGAGATACGCCGATTCACAAACGTACTTGCGCCTGTCGCAGTAGTATACAACGTTTAAGTAAGGCTTAAGTCCGGCGTAAAGTTATTCCACCTAAAGGAGGCGTATCCCATGCAAAGGTATGGACGACGGAACAGCCGTCGAATTTTACGTTGTTTACATAGGACTACGTGAATAGGGCTTGAATAGGGCTGGGCGTAGCTTACGTCACGTCGTAGGCAGTGATTCGACGTATCTCATGGAGTATTTTAGACGTGATTCTGAGCATGCGCACTGGGATGCGTCCATGGTTACGGTGCATGCGCCGTTCGTTCGGACCATCATTTGCATGGGGTCACGGTTCATTTTAATAGATCACGCCCACTACCTTCCTACTTTGAATTAGGCGGGCTTACGCCGGCCAATTTACGTTACGCCGGCGCAACAAAGGGAGCAAGTGCTTTGTGAATACTGTTCTTGCCTCTCTATGTTACGTTATATCTCTCCGTGTTTACTGCTGCTTTGCACAACCTGCAGCTTTTTTTTTTTTTAGTGAGGCAAATTTTTCCTGACAAATTATACTCATTATACTCATTAAATAGGCCAAATATTAAAGTGTATTTTTTCCCTTTAAAAAATAAAATAAAAATTATATACATATACACTGACCCTTTGCCTGCAGAAATACATAGCTGCAGATTTATTAGATGGGACAGGGTGCACTGAGCAAGTCACTGCAGCCTTGCGTCTGGACGAACGCCATGCCACTTCTCATTAATGCGACACCAGTAACTCCGGCAACATGGAGCGTAAGCAAAATTAATAAAAAAATACAAAATAATATCCAGAAATCTGCATGAAGACTTAGCCTTGTTTCTTTGCTCTGCTGCTCTGGAAGTTAGAACTGCATAAATAATGTATGCACGTTCCCTACTTAATTCTAATTAAAGGTGAGGTATGGTGCTCCTGTGTATATTTTTATCTAGATGTATGTGAACAAGTACTGTAGGTGACTGGGATATTGTGTCAATTTCGCTCCCTTTCTCGGCGAGCTTGACCACCTACGATCCCCGTCGCGGGAGCCAGCGCCGAGCCAGCTCTCCGCGATGGGGAAAAGGCCGTCATAGAAGCGACGGGGATCCGACTTGGATTCCCACCAATTCTATCCACGGCGTTTGGTATGAATCACGAAGGGAACTCCACGCCAAATTTTAAATAAAAAAAACGGCATGGGTTTCCCCCTCAGGAGCATACCAGGCCCTTAGGTCTGGTATGGATTGTAAGGAGACCCCCCTACGCCGAAAAAAACGGCGTAGGGTTCCCCCTACAATCCATACCAGACCCGTATCCAAAGCACGCTACCCGGCCGGCCAGGAAAGGAGTGGGGACGAGCGAGCGCCCCCCCCCTCCTGAGCTGTACCAGGCCGCATGCCCTCAACATGGGGGGGGGGTTGGGTGCTCTGGGGCCCTGCAGCCCCCCCCACCCCAAAGTACCCTGTCCCCATGTTGATAAGGACAGGGCCTCTTCCCAAAACCCTGGCCGTTGGTTGTCAGGGCCTGCGGGCGGGGGGCTTATCGGAATCTGGGAATCTGTATGTTGCGCTTAAATGAAATCAACAGTAAATAAATTATATAAACAAGTGTATCAACAAAGGCTTGTATGTCTGGAAAACTCCACGCCTGTAAAGAAGTCAACTCAACAGAAACTTCAAGCCACCACTGGAGAAGACATCAGGTTTTTTTTACTCCAACCGTGTGTAGTTACAGACAGAAGAACAGGAAGTGAGCATTTCTCAGAAGAAATAAGGACACTTAAAAGCAAAATGGTAGGATGAGGTAAGTGAAGGAGGACTGCACTAAGGTAAAGGAAGCTATTTAGGGGAAAAAAAATCCTTTACAACCCCTTTAAGAAACACTGCCATAGGTGAGGGGAAAAGCAGCACAAGAAGCCAGTCAGGTGTGTTGCAGTGAAAGAAGTGTAGCGCCCCCTTGCTTTCAGCATGGGCACTACGCTAAAGTTAGTGGGAATGGGAGAGTTACTTTGCTCCCATTCGTGGTTTGTCTAAATTTGGGACTTCTGTCATCCCAGGAATGCCCACTGGGTCAGTCTGTGGTCAAGGGGTGCAATACCACCCCTTGCCGGCAGTTGACGCCAGAGGGGTTCTGGCAGAGCAAGTTTTCCCCAGCAGCCAATTAGAGGAGTTTTCCCTCGCGGGGCATGCTGGGGGAGAGTATATCTGTGACAGGGGTCACGTGTTGAAAAATCTTCGCAAGGTCCCCGTTCCAGGTGCGGTATCCACCTTCAGGGTATGCGCATCCATGGACCCCGCCAGCGTGGCCCACCTGGCCAAAGCTGCAAACTGCATCGAACCTCATCCTGAGGAAAAAAGGGAACCCAGTGTTTCGCTGGGTTCCATGACCTGTTGAGAGAATCCCAGTCTGGGATCGGGCGTCCGGACCACTGACAGGTATGCTTTCTGCCATCCGGGGTCCTATATAGGAAAAGTCAACTGGGAGGATTCACTCTCTTTATTCACCTAAGTCCTTTATTGAAATTGGCCTGTGGCAGAGGCCCTAGAGCCGGGTCTGTGAGAGAGACCTGTTCCTCCCAGACAGTTCATAGTGACGCTTCGGCTGCCAGGCCTATTATAGGGGTCTGTCCGGGGGCACTTTACCCACTCCAAGTAGAGTGGCGACAAGTTACAAGATTGGTACTATGCAGAGCAGTATTGACTGCTCCATTTAATATCCAGGCCTGATACCGCAATGTTCTCTTCTCTTTCCTTCATCAACCTTGACCTTCCCAATTCATGTTGATGTTGGCCGTGTTTGGCCTTGACAATAAAGCATTGAAAACCCTTTTATTGGCTGTTCTCACAACTACACCCCTAGACACCGCCAGGGTAACTTAGAAGGCCGATCCCAAAATCAACCAGCGTCTCCTTCGGGGGTGAGCGCTACAGAAGCATGCTACTAGAAGGAAAGAGCAGAGTGACAGTGAGATGAACTATAGCAATGCTGTGAAAATTTCAGGACTGGAAGCACAGAAATACAAATCCTATGGTAGGTAAAAAGCAGCTCCGGTATAAGTATTCCATCTGTTGGTTAAGCTGTATGCTCAAAGTTCAGCTTTAAATAAGCTGACATATTATTGCACTTCTCTATGATACTGCTCATGGTGGATTTTTCCGGTCAATATTCTATGTTATGACGGGATTGAAAATCCGGCTTTATCCATTTACCACTGTACTGTGGACAGCATGGACGGCCTCTTTTCTTTAAGACCTTGTTCCAGTTGATTGTATTTTCCATCTAAAAACTGACAGGCGAGCTCTATACGGTGACATGCTGTGATGTTGTCATATCTTTGAAAATGTGTTTCTGAAGGGGCCGTGGTGGTGTAAGACGCTTCATCAATGTACATGTAGGAGGGGGTGGGCAGGGATCAACACTCAAGCCAGGTCTTTCTTTATTGCCGAAAAATATCTTTCTGCCTTACTGCAGCCCAGCCAGGGGTCAAGTCCTGGGTGAAAAAAGTGTGGGAACTCCCACCCAAGATCCACTCCCCTACCAAAAAAAAAAAGTGATACGCTCATATGCATAATTACTAAACCGCTTGTTTTTTTTAGGCAAGTTCTTTCTAAATCCCGCTATAACTCGCGGCAGACCTCCACTGCTCTAGTCCTGCAAAGGGAACTGCGTTCCTGCTGTGAAAAAAGTGCAGGAACGCCGTTCCCACACGTTCCCGCAGGACTTGAGCCCTGAGCCCAGCAATGGATAAGTGAGCAGTGACATATAGCAAAAGAGCAAAAGCAGTATAAATATAATCAATACAATATATTGAGGTATGAAAAAAAAGAATTAAAAGCCCAACTCCATGCAGTTGTTCTGGATAGAGTGAGGGAGGGTTGGAGCAATCATAACAATTATTTTTTTTTTTTTTGGGCCACATGCTGCCCTCTCACTCCGGCCTTGTGGCCATCAGCAAATTTAGGAATGTAAAGCTGAACTCCATCCTTCCTATCAGTCTTACACGGTTGTACCGCAGGGGCGGACTGACCATTTAGTCACACGGGCACTGCCCGAGGGCCCCAGGCCACTAGGGGGCCCCATCAGGGTTGCCAGGCTCATTAAAACCAGGGACAGTATGTAAAAATCTGTGTTTTTTTTTTAGATCTGTCCCTGATATGTCCGAAACCGACATGCTTTTGATGTGAAAATCCAGAGATTTTAGCTGCCCCGCCTCTGCACTGCCTCCTGGCGTGGTGGCCATCTGTAAGCCCAGGGGCCCCATAATCTTCTATTGCCCGGGGGCCCCATGAGTTGTCAGTCCGCCCCTGTTGTACCGGCTCCTCTTCTGCACTAAAATGGATTACCGTATATACTCGAGTATAAGCCGACTTTTTTCAGCACATTTTTTATGCTGAAAAAGCTCCCATCGGCTTATACTCGACTGAGGGTCTCCCGCTGTGTCATGCAGTCTTAACTGTTTTGCGGCCGTCCACTGTAACAAAGCCCTGCCTCCTCCTCGTCGGTGATAGGTGGAACACTGAACACTAATAACAATGCTGGGAAACTGAATCAGTGTATCACGGACAAGGAGGAGGCAGGGCTTTGTTACAGTGGATGGCCACCGACTGCAGTTGCATGACACAGCGGGAGATCAAAGGTACACGAGGCTGTAAATGGGCAAAATGAGGCTGCAGATGGGCACAGTGAGGCTGCATATGGGCACAGTGAGTCTAAAAAGGGGAACAGTGAGGCTGCAAATGGGCAGTGTGGCTTCAGATGGGCACAGTGAGGCTGCAAATGGGCAGTGAGGCTTCAGATGGGCACAGTGAGGCTGAGGCATGCAGATGGACACAGTGAAGCTGCAAATGGGAACAGTGAGGCTGCAGATGGGCATTGTTGACTCTCTTTTCCACTTACAGTAGCTGCTGCATTTCCCACCCTAGGCTTATACTCGAGTTAATACGTTTTTTCAATTTTTTTGTGGTAAAATTAGGTGCCTTGGCCATACCTCCCAACCAGCACGGATTCTGCGGGAACTTCCCGCACAGGCTGCATCCTTCTGCAGTCCCGCAAACGGGTTATTTTTCCCGCACAGCTGTGCAAGAAGGAGTAGCACGGGGTCTGAGGGGAGACATGCACAGCTGTGCACAGGTGAGGTGATCAGCGGCACCCGATCCGATCCACGGCACCCCCACTCAATATCCGGTGTGATGGGAGACATGCACAGGTAAGAGACAACCCCCCCCCCCGTAAGAGACAACCCCCCCGCTCAACAACTCGAATCCGATCCGACCCACGGCAACTTTCCCCCCCACCCCCCGCTCAACAACGCGAATCCGATCCAACCCCCCCCCCGTTCAACAACGTCAATGACAAATGTAAAGAATGTCCCGCAGTGAATTTTTTAAATGTTGGGAGGTATGGCCTTGGCTTATACTCGGGTCGGCTTATTCTTGAGTATATACATTACTCTGATTTCACTGCACACTGTGAGCCTCTGTAAGATAGAAAAGTACTAGATCCCTAGCTACCATGATGATCCAATGGCTTCAGTAGGAGAAAAAGAAAAGGAACTTCTGACAATTGTTTTCTTGCTGTCCCATACCTCCCACCTTTTTAGATGGGAACGACACCTATTAGCAAAATAATGTAGGCATAGGACACACACCCTTTTATACAAAAAAAAAAGATTGGTTTAACCCAAAAAAAAACACTACTATTCCTTTATATTGGCTTTTGAAATTTACAAATGCAGCAATTTAGAAATTAGATGAAAAGTTTAGCGCTGGGAAACTCTTTGAAAGATAAAAAGTGCATTTTATATACATCTTATAAACAGCCGTGGCCAAAAGTTTTGAGAATGACACAATTAATTTTCACAAAGTCTGTTGCCTCAGTTTTTATGATGGCAATTTGCATATACTCCAAAATGTCATGAAGAGTGAACAGGTGAATTGCAATTATTTGCAAATTCCCTTTTTGCCATTAAAATGAACTTAATCCCATGAAAAACATTTCCACTGCATTTGTGAAGAAGGCTCCAGGGCGCCCCAAGAAAGTCCAGCAAGCGCCAGGGCAATCTCCTACAATTGATTCATCTGCGGGATCGGGGGGCCACCAGTGAAGAGCTTGCTCAGGAAGGTGTGCGTACCGTGTTTCCCCGAAAGTAAGACCTACACCGAAAATAAGACCTATCGTTATTTTCCAGGAGGGCTGCAATATAAGCCCTACCCCGAAAATAAGCCCTAGTTAAAAAATGCTTGTAAAATCCTATAATCCATTCTATTACAGTATTATATAATGTACAATGTGTGTGTTTCTGTAATATAATTTAAGGGAAGAAAGCTCCGGCGGGTCACAGAAGGGCAGCGCAGGGCTATAACGAATGTATTTAGCACAACTATATTACAGAAACACACACATTGTACATTATTGACTGCTGTAATAGAGTGGATTATAGGATTTTACAAGCATTTTAACTCGGTTCATACTGGGGATTCTCGTCAGACAGAGAGAGAAAGGGGAAGAGAAGACAGCACATTACATAGTAAGACCTACCCCGAAATTAAGCGCTACTGTGTCTTTTGTTGCCAAAATGAATATAAGACCCAGGCTTATTTTGGGGGAAACCAGTACATGGTACATCGGCACGCACAGTGAGGAGATGACTATTGGAGGATGGCCTTGTGTCATGAAGGGCAGCAAAAAAGCAACTTCTGTCCAGGAAAAATATCAGGGGCAGACTGATATTCTGCAACAGGTACAGGGATTGGACTGCTGAGGACCGGGGTAAAGTTAGGCCTCGTACACACGACCTAGTTTCTCGGCAAAAACCAACAAGAAACTTGCTGGGAGATATTTTTTTGCAGAGGAAACCGGTCGTGTGTACATTTTCGTTGAGGAAACTGTTGAGAAACTTGACGAGCCAAAAAGAGAGCATGTTCACTATTTACTTGACGGGAATGGAGAAAATTGGCTTATCGAGTTCCTCGACAGCCTAACAAGGAACTCGACGAGGAAAACGATGTGTTTCGCCCGTCGAGTTCCTCGGTCGTGTGTACGAGGCTTCATTTTCTCTGATAATTCCCCTTTCTGATTATTTGGGGCATCTGGAAAAAACCTCGTCCGGAGAAGAAAAGGTGAGCGCTACGGAGGGACGGAGTTGGCTCACTCACAATTTTGCCTAAGAACACAACCACGAATAAAGAATGGTACAAAAACATCCTCCGAGAGCAACTTCTCCCAACCATCCAAGAACAGTTTGGTGATGAACAATGTTTTTACCCACATGATGGAGCACCTTGCCATAAAGCAAAAGTGATAACTAAGTGGCGAACAAAACATTGAACTTTTGGGTCCATGGCCAAGAAACTGCCCAGACCTTGGGAGTAGTCAATCCTCAAGAGGCGGGTAAACAAAAAAAACTCAAATTCTGAAAACTCCAAGCATTGATGATACAAGAATGGGCTGCCATCAGTCAGGATGTGGGTCAGAAGTTGATTGACAGCAT
This sequence comes from Rana temporaria, assembly GCF_905171775.1. Classification (NCBI taxonomy): domain Eukaryota; kingdom Metazoa; phylum Chordata; class Amphibia; order Anura; family Ranidae; genus Rana; species Rana temporaria. The sequence goes on along the minus strand of NC_053490.1, from coordinate 26,561,537 downwards.
GCCAGGACAAATTGCAGAGGTCTTGAAAAAGAAGAGTCAACACTGCAAATATTGACTCTTTGCATAAACTTCATGTGATTGTCAATAAAAGCCTTTTGCCGCTTACACACGAAAGTTTTTCAGCATGTCCAAAAAACGAAGTTTTTCCAACTTCATCATTAAAAACGACGTTGCCCACACACCATCGTTTTTGAAAAATGATGAACAAAGCGCGGTGACGTACAACACGTACGACGGCACTCTAAAGGGGAAGTTCTATTCGCCTTTGGGCTACTTTTAGCTGATTCCTTGTTAGTAAAAGACGATTCACGCTTTTTTGTCTGTTACAGCATGATGAATGTGCTTACTCCATTATGAATGGTAGTTTTAACAGAACGAGCGCTCCCGTCTCATAACTTGCTTCTGGGCATGCACAGGTTTAAAACATCGTTTTAGCCCACACACCTCATTTTTTACAACCCGAAAAACAAAATTTTTTAAAACGACGTTAAAAAATGCAGCATGTTCGAATTTTTTTTTTTGTCGTTTTTCAGAAGCCGAAAAACTATGTGAAGCCCACACACTATCATTTTTAATGACGTTTTTAAAAACGTCGTTTTTTTTCATGCCGAAAAACGATCGTGTGTACGCGGCATTTGACACTTATGAAATTATAGCTCCCAACTGTCCCTGATTCGGAGCAATGCCCCTCTGACCCTCATTCCTCCTCATTTGTCCCTCATTTTGATCCGATCTATATAGTTGTATTTGAAATGCACTATTTATCTATCAAAAAGTGTTTCCCAGTACTAAACCTTTCATCTAATTTCTAAATTGTAGCATTTGTAGAAGCCAAAAGCCAATATATAGGAAAAGTAGAGGTAAAAAGCACTTGTGGGTTTAACCAATCATTTTATTTTTGTACAATTCTCCTTTAAGGGGGTGTGGCAGGGGGCGTGTCCTATGCCTACATACTTTTGCTAGTAGGTTTCCCCTTTCCCATTTCAGAAAGTTGGGAGGTATGATGAAATGCTTGTAATTATACTTCAGTAAACCATAGTAACATCTGACAAAAAGATCTAAAAACACTAAGCCTCGTATACACGATCGTTTTCCTCGACAGAATCCATCAAGAAACTTGGTTGCAGAGTTTTTTTGCCGAGGAAACGGTCGTGTGTATGTTTTTCATCGAGGAAACTGTCGAGGAACTTGACGAGAAAACTTTTCCTCAACGGGAGTCTCAATTTCCTCGTCGTGTTCCTCGTCGGGCTGGTGTTCGACAAGAAACACGTTCGTGTGTATGCTTGGAAACCCGCGCATGCTCAGAATAAAGTATGAGACGGGAGCGCACCTTCGGTAAAAGTAGCGTTTGTAATAGAGATAGCACATTCGTCACGCTGTAACAGACTGAAAAGTGCAAATCGTCTCTTACCAAACTTTTACTTAACACGCAGTAACATGGGATTAGCAAAAGCCGCCCCAAGGGTTGTGCCAGTGGAATCGAACTTCCCCTGCCGTTGTATGTGTTGTACGTCACCGCGTTTGAGAACTAGGAGATTTTGTCTTGACAGTGTGTACGCAAAGCAAGCTTGTCGAGTTTCTCCACAAGCCTGACAAGGAACTCGTCAAGGAAAACAATGTTTCATTTACGCCGAGTTCCTCGGTCGTGTGTATGAAGCCTAAGGCCTCATACACACGACAGAGAAACTTGTCGTAAAAGAAACATCGTTTTCCTCGACGAGTTCCTTGTCAGGCTTGTCGAGAATCTTGTCAAGCTTTCTTTGCGTACACACTGTCAAGACAAAATCTCCTAGTTCTCAAACGCGGTGACAAACCACACGTACAACGGCACTATAAAGGGGAAGTTCGATTCCACTGGCGCCACCCTTGGGGCTGCTTTTGCTAATCTCATGTTACTGCGTGTTAAGTAAAAGTTTGGTAAGAGACGATTCGTGCTTTTAAGTCTGTTACAGCGTGACGAATGTGCTATCTCCATTACGAACGCTACTTTTACCGAAGGTGCGCTCCCGTCTCATACTTTATTCTGAGCATGCGCGGGTTTCTAAGCATACACACGAACGTGTTTCTTATCGTAAACCAGCCCGACGAGAAACACGACAAGGAAATTGAGACTCTCGACGAGATAAAAGAGAACTTGTTCTCTTTTTATCTCGTCGAGATCCACAACAGTTTTCTCGACGAAAAACATCCATGCGACCGTTTTCCTTGGCAAAAAAGCTCTGCCACCAAGTTTCTTGATGGATTTTGTCGAGGAAAACGGTCGTGTGTACGAGGCCTAAGGCAGCAGACTTTGTGAAGATGTACAGGTGGTTCTCAAAAAATTTGCATATTGTGATAAAGTTCATTATTTTCTGTAATGTACTGATAAACATTAGACTTTCATATATTTTAGATTCATTACACACAACTGAAGTAGTTCAAGCCTTTTTATTGTTTTAATATTGATGATTTTGGCATACAGCTCATGAAAACCCAAAATTCCTATCTCAAAAAATTAGCATATTTCATCCGACTAATAAAAGAAAAGCGTTTTTAATTAAAAAAAAGTCAACCTTCAAATAATTATGTTCAGTTATGCACTCAATACTTGGTCGGGAATCCTTTTGCAGAAATGACTGCTTCAATGCGGCGTGGCATGGAGGCAATCAGCCTGTGGCACTGCTGAGGTGTTATGGAGGCCCAGGATGCTTCGGTAGCGGCCTTAAGCTCATCCAGAGTGTTGGGTCTTGCGTCTCTCAACTTTCTCTTCCCAAAATCCCACAGATTCTCTATGGGGTTCAGGTCAGGAGAGTTGGCAGGCCAATTGAGCACAGTAATACCATGGTCAGTAAACCATTTACCAGTGGTTTTGGCACTGTGAGCAGGTGCCAGGTCGTGCTGAAAAATGAAATCTTCATCTCCATAAAGCTTTTCAGCAGATGGAAGCATGAAGTGCTCCAAAATCTCCTGATAGCTAGCTGCATTCACCCTGCCCTTGATAAAACACAGTGGACCAACACCAGCAGCTGACATGGCACCCCAGACCATCACTGACTGTGGGTACTTGACACTGGACTTCAGGCATTTTGGCATTTCCCTCTCCCCAGTCTTCCTCCAGACTCTGGCACCTTGATTACCGAATGACATGCAAAATTAGCTTTCATCCGAAAAAAGTACTTTGGACCACTGAGCAACAGTCCAGTGTTGCTTCTCTGTAGCCCAGGTCAGGCGCTTCTGCCGCTGTTTCTGGTTCAAAAGTGGCTTGACCTGGGGAATGCGGCACCTGTAGCCAATTTCCTGCACACGCCTGTACACGGTGGCTCTGGATGTTTCTACTCCAGACTCGGTCCACTGCTTCCGCAGTTCCTTCAGACCTCCCGTCTGGAATCGGTCCTTCTCCACAATCCTCCTCGGGGTCCGGTCACCTCTTCTCGTTGTGCAGCGTTTTCTGTCACACTTTTTCCTTCCCACAGACTTCCCACTGAGGTGCCTTGATACAGCACTCTGGGAACAGCCTATTTGTTCAGAAATTTCTTTCTGTGTCTTACCCTCTTGCTTGAGGGTGTCAATGATGGCCTTCTGGACAGCAGTCAGGTCGGCAGTCTTGCCCATGATTGCGGTTTGGAGTAATGAACCAGGCTGGGAGTTTTTAAAAGCCTCAGGAATCTTTTGCAGGTGTTTAGAGTTAATTAGTTGATTCAGATGATTAGGTTAAGAGCTCGTTTAGAGAACCTTTTCATGATATGCTAATTTTTTGAGATAGGAATTTGGGGTTTTCATGAGCTGTATGCCAAAATCATCAATATTAAAACAATAAAAAGGCTTGAACTACTTCAGTTGTGTGTAATGAATCTAAAATATATGAACGTCTAATGTTTATCAGTACATTACAGAAAATAATGAACTTTATCACAATATGCTAATTTTTTGAGAACCACCTGTATATTTGTGCATTCTCAAAACATTTGGCCACGGCTATAGAACAGACCAAAATGAGGGACACATGAGGAGGGAAAAGGGACCGAAGGGCATCACAGCAACAGGGAAATCCCCTCAATCTTAGTGCATATGGTGTTGAGCACACAAGTGACTGAGCACTGAAATGTGAACAGCAATAATTACAAGCAATAGAATTGTGGATGCTGAGAGTAGTCAGGCAAAGGAAAACACACTGCAAAAGGCTCCGTTGTGAATCGGAGCTTCATGCTTTCTTCAATGCAGATTTGCTTTAAAGAGAATTTGTCATCCTCCAGTCTGAAGGGTGAGCTTTCAAGGGATTCCCTTTGAAGTGAGCTGATCCCTCCATGCTTGCATGAGAATAGATATACTGGGCCATATTCTCAAACAAGTTACACCGGCGTATATGGAGATGCGCGGCGTGCGTGTAAAGATGCGCCGTCCTATCTATGCGCCATAGTCACAGAACCAGATCCGCCAGAAATCAGGCTACTCCTGTCCGTCTTAACTAGTTTAAGTTTACGCAGCGTAGGCGTATATTTCAGCTGATGGCATCCTAGGCTGCCATAGAATTAGTATTCAAATATGCAAATGATGTAGATGCGCTGATTCCCGAACCTACGCGCGATCGGCTTAGGCTACGCGCTGTGCGCGTAAGACGATTGTCCGGCTGAAAGTTACCCCTTATAAAGCTCGGTTAACTTTGCTCCAGACCTGAGTAAGTTAGCTTGAAAAAAGCAAATACAGCAGCACCATCCCGGACGAGCTGAGCAACCAAATTTTACGGACAACACATTCGTATGCCAACATGCCAGGGGCAGGCGTGGTCTTAGCACTGCTAGTGTGTGAGGAGGAAGAGGCACTTAGAAGGAGGAGGGCACGGAGGAGGGCACGTGAGAGGATCTACCCACAGCGCATTAGCCTCTTTGGCATGGCTGATGTGGATGTGTATCACCGTTATAGATTCAACCCTGATGCCATCCTTGAAATTACCAGAGCCCTGAAGAATGACATCAGCAGCCCAACACAACGATCCCATGCAGTGCAGCCACTGGTGAAGGTCCTGGCAACATTGCATTTTCTTGCCACAGGCTCTTTTCAAAGAACCAGTGGAGACGTGGTTGGGATATCCCAAACCAGCATGAGTAGATGCGTGCACCAAGTTGTCCCCGCAATACTCCGACGCATGTCGCACCACATAATCAGACCCACCCAGGAGGACATGCGGCTGAAGGCAATGACAGATTTCTGCCTAATTGATGGTTTCCCACGCACTGTGGGTGCAATTGATTGTACCCATGTGGCAATACAGCCCCCCCACGAGACCGAGCACATATACCGCAACAGAAAACATTGGCATTCTATCAATGTCCAAGTGATCGTGGATGCACATGGCCTCATATGGCAGGTCCGTGCAAAACACCCCGGATCCAGCCATGACAGCTTTATATTCAGGCAAAGTGACATCCCAAGACAATTTGAGCAGAATGTGTATGGGGACAGCTGGCTGGTTGGTGAGTGACATGGGTGTCAGGTATGACTGTCCCCCCCCATGATGCAGACATCACGAGGGTCACATGCATGACTAACATCCTCCTGTCTTTTCCCTTCCAGGTGACTCTGCCTATGCACTGGGACCTCATCTCATGACTCCATTCCGCAATCCGCAAACACCAGGAGAGAGAAGATATAACGAAGCACACGCACGCACCCGTGCAGTGGTTGAGCGAACATTTGGCCTCCTTAAGTCACGCTTTCGATGCCTGGATAAGACTGGGGGTACCCTGCTGTATTCCCCCAACTTCGTGTGCCAAATCATCGCTGCATGTTGCATGCTGCACAACTTCGCAGTGAGAAAGGGCCTGCAGATTGACCTACGTGATGACCTGACCCCCCAACCACCATGTCCCCCCCTAACCGAGGCTACCCCGTCTGCTGATGGTACAGCAGTCAGGAGATGTCTCGTGGAGCGAATCTTTGAACGTTAAACACACACATTAAACATGGCACACAGAAAATGCACGCATGCACACCACTGTGGTCCCTAGCACACACACCCCACATGCACATCCCATTGGATTAGACCGAAGTACACCGCACGGTACTAAGGAGCAGCAACGCCGCGTCAAGGCTCCAATGATGTTGCTGTCCATTCATACACCTTTCACACGGACCTGGGGAGAACTTATCCCCAGCGACCGAGGGTGACACCCCTTACTGGCAGGAGTGTCACCCCCCCCACATTCACACACCATTCACACTGTGCTATGCACTACTTTGTGCAGCACAAAAAATACAACAGCTCTTACTTAGAGCATAAATAAAATAATATTAAAAAGCTCTTACTTAGAGCATAAATAAAATAATATTAAAAAGCTCTTACTTAGAGCATAAATAAAATAATATTAAAAAGCTCTTACTTAGAGCATAAATAAAAAATCATACTTAGAGCATAAAGAAGCCCAAATAAATCACCGGCCCCGGCGCGGACTCCGCCTGGTGCCCAGGTTCCTGGCCCTCGCTTGTCTGGGGGGAGCCTCATTTGGGGGTGGTGGGGCATCAGGTGGAGGAGCCTCCCTCGGTGGATTAACATCCCCAGGTGCCTCCCTGGCTGGCTGTCTGCCCTCTAGAGCCACTGCTATACGGCTGAGCAGGGCCTCCTGGCATGCAGTCTGGGCCTGCACAGCCATCCGCAGGCCCCTGACCTCCCCCACAAGTTTGGCTGTGGTGGTTTGCAGCTCACCCAGACTTGTAATGGTGGCTGCAGAGTTTCCTGCCACATCCTGCAGAGCGTCGGGCACTGCTCCAGAGGAGGACAGGCTATTATTGAGCCGCCTCAACTCCTCCAAAATGTCCCCCATATGGCGGCTTTGCTGGTCCTGCTGCCTGACCAGCTTTTCCTGCAGGACTCCTGCCACACCCCTGGTCTTATGGGTGGCCTTCCTGGGGACAGGAGTGCCTGGGGCCCTTGAATAGGGGGAGGGCCGTGAGGGGCTGGTGGTGAGGGGCATGGGACGGGAGGGGCTGGAGAGGGTGATGGAAGACCCTGAGGGGCTGGTGATTGGGTGGTGCTGTGATGTTCCGGGCATCTCATGTGAGTCGTCAAGAAATAAAATGACCTCCTGCACACTCTGGGCCACCTCCTCTTCATTGCCCACCACCTCCTCATGGGCAATATCCTCCTCAACCACCTCCTGTGCGGAGGACTGGCCACTCCCCTCCAAAAAGGCCTGTAGGCTTCCCAGGGGGTCAGCCACTGTAGCAGACTGCTGGGGGGATGGTGTTGGACGGACAGCAGAAGACGGCCCAGCTCCCTCCTGCACACCTGTGGATGACACAAAAAAATCCCATGTTGGTGGACCCACACACTTGTCACATGCCCCCCCCCCAAACATGCTACACACCATATAGAAGATAAAACACACTTACCTGTCCTCATGGGTGGGTCACTGGAGTCATGGCCCTCCAGGCCCTCCACCTGCTCCCTCCGCAGGCATCTGGCAATAATTTCCTCCTCCTCTGACAGCCGGATCGGACAGGGTGGCCCACCTCCAGTGCCCCTGGCATGTTTGGCAATGGTGGCCATTTTATTTCTGACCACCCCCCGCAGGTCATTCATTTTTTTTAAGATGTCCTGGGGGGTCCTCACCTCATGGCCAAGGGCATTGACCTGTGCCGTCACTTTGCGTAAGATTTCTTCCTTTTTGATTTTGCTGGTATTGCCACTCTCAGCACCATGGAGCCTGGCATCAAAGCGCTCCATTGCTGAGATAATAACTTCCCTCTCAGCAGGGCTGAAGTTTTTTTTCCTGCGGTCTTTCCTTGGCATAGCAGCAGCAGCAAAGTGAAAACTCAAATAGGGAAATACAAGGGAGTCACTTTGCACTAGCTGGGCGGATGCTTGAAGCTTTTATACACTGGGCCGGCCCAACTTAGCATGGATTTACGCCTATTGTCATTGTGCGCATGCGCAGATGGCGGAGCACGTCCGGCACATGCGCCGTTAGGTCTGGACATCATTTGCATGGGGTCACGGATCATTATAATGCTTCACGCCCACATCCCTCCTACCGTCACTTGCGCCTACTTACGCCAACACATTTAAGTTACGCGAGCGCAGCGTAGGACGCAGGGGGTTCGGGAATATGGTTCGGCTCTCGCCAAGTTAAGCCGGCGGTGCGCATCGGAGGTCCGCTCCGCCTCACTAAATATGCGCCGATCTACGAGAATATGGCCCACTGTACTTAGTTCCCCAATGGCCCATAACTCCTACCTCCCTGCTGTTTCAGTGCTGCGATCTTCTGCCATCCCTTCATTGTTTCATACATCAAGAAGCACCAGATGCAGTGGCGGCTGGTGCTTTTTTTTGGGGGGGGGGGCGCAAATTTCAGCCACTGTGCCCATCAAACAAAGCCACTGTGTCCATCAAGCATAGCCACTGTGCCATCAAACGCAGCCACTGTACCCATAAATTGCTGCCACTGTGCCCATCAATTGCTGGCACTGTGCCCATCAATTGGCTCTACTATGCCCCATCAATTGCTGCCACTGAGCCCATCAATTGGCGCTACTGTGCCCCATCAATTGCAGCTAATGTGCCCCATCAATTTCTGACACTGTGCCCCATCAATTGCTGCCAGTGTGCCCATCAATTGCCGCTACTTGCCCATCAACTGCCACTACTGTGTTCCATCAATTGCCTCTACTGTGCCCCATCAATTGCCTTTATTGTTCCCCATCAATTGCTGCCAGAGTGCCCCCCGCCCAGCACTTGCCTGTCTTGGGTCACGGCGCTGTCCTCCACGCTTCCTCCGAGAGTCCTCGATGTCTTCTGTCTCCATGCTCCCTCTTCTTCTTGTCCTCTGCTATGATTGGACGCCTGACAGGCGTCCAATCACAGCGCCTGCCACTTCAGCCAATCATGTGACAGGTAACCAGACCAGAGATTCCTGATTGGCTGAGAGGCGGGTCAGTGTTAGGCAAGAGATTTATTTGCTTCCCTAACACTGTGTAAACAGCGAACGCACAGCAATAATGCCTAATCAGGACGCATATTAGAGCTAACGGTTCTAATCAGGCGCTTCCAAAAACACCCCCGCCGCTGTAATTCAGATGCCTGGCGCCTGACAAGGGGCCGGACACCTGAATAGTGGGCGGCAGCGGCAACCATAGATAGATTCATGCAATGCATGAATCTATCTATGGCGATTGACAGGTGCAGGAGAGACAGGTGCTCTGACCCCCTCTAAATTTACACTAGCACCGGTTCTGAAAAGTAACCAGGCACTACACTTACAAAAGACTAAGGCCCAGATTCTCAAGGGAGATACGACGGCGTATCTCCAGATACGTATCTATGCGCCTGATTCATAGAATCAGTTACACATAGATTTATATTAGATCCGACCGGCGTAAGTCTCTTACGCCGTCGGATCTTAACTGCAAATTTACGCTGGCCGCTAGGGGCGTGTACGCTGATTTACGCCTAGAAATATGTAAATCAGCTAGATACGCAAATTCACGAACGTACGCCCGGCCGACGCAGTACAGATACGCCGTTTACGTTAGGCTTTTCCCAGGCGTAAAGTTACCCATGCTATATGAAGCGTACATGTGGCGTACCAATGTTAAGTATGGACGTTGTTCCCGTGTCGAATTTAGAAAATTTTACGTTGTTTGCGTAAGTCGTCCGTGAATGGGGCTGGACGTAATTTACGTTCACGTCGAAACCAATACGTCCTTGCGGTGTACTTTGGAGCAATGCACACTGGGATATTCCACGGACAGCGCATGCGCCGTTCGTGAAAAACGTCAATCACGTCAGGTCACAGAACATTTACATAAAACACGCCCCCCTGTTCCACATTTGAATTAGGCAGGCTTACGCCGGCCTATTTACGCTACGCCGCCGCAACTTACGGAGCAAGTGCTTTGAGAATACTGCACTTGCCCATCTAAGTTGCGGAGGCGTAACATAAATAGGATACGTTACGCCCGCAGAAAGATACGCCGATCTACGTGAATCCGGGCCTGAGTGAGTAGCTTCAATCCTACACCCCAGAGCCTATAGAGAAGAGACCAGGTGCAATACCCAGCTAGCTATCTACAAGAGACAGCTTAGAGCAATTGAAGCCATAATAGCTATCCTACACCTCTGCGTGGCATTATTTTGAGAAGGGAAAATTTCTGCAGCAAGAAGTTTGGAATTGATCTTTGCCAGTTGGGCTATTCAGTTTGTTCTACTGGAACACAGCCTTGTGCCCTTTTCTGGAAGCCGGAGACAACTGTTGCATGTCCTCATGTTCTATTATAATACAGTTCTGGGCATCCCATACTACCCTTTCCCCATCCAAGTTGATTACCCATATAAACAAAAAACAAAAAAAAGCCCTTGGACTGGTTTCTGTCTACAGAGTGTGTGCTGAAAATACCTGTTACATAACTGTGAATGTAACGGGGGACCCAAGAATCCAATGGCCCATAAGGTAGGGTGACCAGACATCCCCGGTTTCCGGGGACAGTCCCCGGATTGAGGACACTGTCCCCGGAGCAAGTCTGTCCCCGGTTTTGGATTTGAATGGGGGCTGGGGCAATTTCAAAGACAGTCAGTGCAGAATAAAAAAGAAAATCTGAATTACACCCCCCGCTCTGCTCCTACTAGCTTAAGGGGGTGTATTTATTTCCATTATCTGTGCCCCTTTCTGATGATCATGTGCTGGTCGGAGCGGAGGGAATATTTCTTCAGGTTTGGGTGCATGCCCATTCAGCTCCGCTCGCATGTTCTTCTGCTTTGGCTCAAGTTCTGGCCAGCCACCTGCCTATCTCCTTGCCTTCCCTGGTGGAGTGATCTTCCTCCGTTCTCCACCCAGTAGTAGGGTGACCACATTTCCAAACTACCATTCAGGGACACCCCACCTTCCCAAAAATCAGCTTGCGCTGTAACGAATCACAGCACAGTGATTGGACACAAGAGGCGGGATTTATGATTTCTCCAATTACAAGCAGGGGGCGGGATTGTGCTCCTCCAGGCATTCTCGGCCAGGACAAGTACTGTCAGTGAGTAAAGCAGTGATGTGGCGGACATTTTTGGGGCATCAGATTGGCCCGGGGGGTGGCTGTGTCAGTTTCATTCCGGGACACTGTATTGTCTTGGAATGAAGGTGCCCGGGACAGACCTGCAAAATGCGGGACTGTCCCGGGCAATCCGGGACACATGGTCACCCTACCCAGTAGTAGCTGGGGCCTGGAGAGTGAGACTTGACAGGCTGTGAGGCGGGCGGTGGCGGCAGAGAGTCGCTGACTGCTGCCATTACTAGTAAAAAAAAAATATGTCCCCGGATTTCATTTAAAAAATCTGGTCACCTTACGGCCTAAGGGGGTAGAGCTGCACCTCGCTCACGCATGACTGCTGTTTTTCCTTGTTGGGTGAACACCAGTCACCGATAGGGCACATAGCAAGCAATTGTTTTCCATGTGCCCTTTCACACTGCAGGTGCAGTAAAATTCATGCTGGGTTTTATCGTAGCGCACAGGCAGGGCTGGACTGGGACAAAACTTCATTCAGACTGGCCTACTTTGACAGGTCTCTCCCACAGCGCCGGACAACTCCCGCACCCCCCCCCCGGCCACCCAAGCCCCCTCTCCCCCTTCACTAGCCACTAGCCGTTTTACTTTATTAGAGTAGAACAGCCGGTACTGGTACTTTTATAGGCAGTACCAGTGGGGAAGCTAGACATTATTTCTTCCGGGGCAAAGAATCAGTTTGGTGCCCCCCCCCCTTATGGGACAAGATTAGGCAGAAGTGAGAAACTCCCAGGCCGCTGTCACTGAAGCCAGCCCACTGAGCCATCGGCCCACCGGGAAACTCCCTGTAGTCCCAATGGCCAGTTCATCCCTGCGCACAGGTAGGCACTGCATGTCACCGCGCAGCAGCACAACCAGGGCTCAAGTCCTGCGGGAACGCGTGGGAACGGCGTCCCTGCACTTTTTTCACAGCAGGAACGCCGTTCCCTTAAAGTTCTTTCTAAATCCCGCGATAACTCGCGGCAGACCTCGGCAATGTCTCCTGGGAACAATGACAAAAGCTCCCAGGAGACATTGCGGCATCGAGGAAGTGACGGAATACCCGCACACTACCTGATGAATCCATATACAGGAAGCGGCCAGTAACATAAAGGATTACTAAGGTACAGTGGATCAAAAAAAAAAACATGCGGTTTAGTAATTATGCATATGAGCGCATCATTTTTTTTTTTGGTGGGGGAGTGGATCTTGGATGGGAGTTCCCACACTTTTTTCCCCAGGACTTGACCCCTGAGCACAACACACCGCAATGCACAGCACAAAAGCAACACATCAAGAAAAGCAGGTAAAGACATTGTCAAGGAGAGAACTGTAATCTCTAGGAGAGGTAATAAATACCTACAAGTGTTACATTTACACATTACTTGGCACGCGGGCACTTAGCATAAAAAATATATCTGATGCTAGAACCACTTTAAATCACACTCTTGCGTTACATATCCTGGTCCTTCCCACTATTATAGCCTTACTTTTTTTTTCTGAATTACAAAGCGGCACTCAGAACTGCATTATAAACACGACAGTGAGGTTATATAATCTTTAATGGCATTGGTGTGACCAGCACATTTTTCTCTTTTGAGGTTATAGATAAAGACAGCTAACCTCAAGTACGTAAGACAGGTTATTCTAGGAAATGCATTTTCTCTTTCCATCGCCTGCGGGATAAACCTTGAACATTATGCAACGAGACAGAAAATCGTCCTCAGGAAAATGACAGCCTAAAGTGGAGATTTCAGGGCGATGGAACTTAGGAACTCACTTGGGGCCGTTCTGGTGGCTGCAGCACAGGGAAGGATGGATTGAACACGCTGTGACTGATATCTGCTCGCAGCACTGGAAAGTCTTCTCTGCATCACTTTGAGGTCAAACTGGTATATACCATAGATATACAGATTTGTACTGTTAGTTTCACATCCTAGGAAATAAATATGTGACTGTTTTCTACAATCCGTGTAGCGCTCACCCCCGAAGGAGCCGCTGGTTGATTTTGAGATCGGCCTACTAAGTTACCCTGGCGGTGTCTAGGGGTGTAATTGTGAGAACAGCGGTAGTGAGTGAAGGTCCAGACAGTCATTAAAAGGGTTTTCAATGCCCGATCCCAGACTGGGATTCTCTCAACAAGTCATGGAACCCAGTGAAACACTGGGGTCCCTTTTCTCCTCAGGATGAGGTTCGATGCAGCTTTCAGCTTTGGCCAGGTGGGCCGCGCTGGCGGGGTCTATGGATGCGCGTACCCTGAAGGTGGATACCGCACCTGGAACGGAGACCCTGCGAAGATTTTTTTACACATGACCCCTGTCACAGATATACTCTCCCCCAGCATGCCCCGCGAGGGAAAACTCCTCCAATTGGCTGCTGGGGAAAACTTGCTCTGCCAGAACCCCTCTGGCGCCAACTGCCGGCAAGGGGTGGTATTGCACCCCTTGACCACAGACTGACCCAGTGGACATTTCTGGGATGACAGAAGTCCCAAATTTAGACAAACCACGAATGGGAGCAAAGTAACTCTCCCATTCCCACTAACTTTAGCGTAGTGCCCATGCTGAAAGCAAGGGGGCGCTACATCTATAAAAAGGTCCTAGAGATTCCCTTGATGAGGTGTGAGGTGTCCTCCTGTCTGGAAGCTAATGGTAAATTAGGTAAAGTTACCGGCAGTAAGCAAGAGAAAGGGCGTCAGTTGTTTTAATCTTCTTAACTATTTCATCTCCCACTCATTGTTTCTTTCTCTTATGCCGTGTACACACAGTCGGAATTTCTGACAAGAAAAGTTCTATGTGAGTGTAGCGCCTGGTTACTTCCAAGTACCGGTGCTATTGAAATTTGGAGGGTGATCAGAGCATTAGTAGACTTTGATCCAAAATGTTATGTTCGAAAAAAAAGGTCTCTGTCTCAGCTTGGCTGTGCTGTGGGCTCATTTTGTTGTACTGGGGTGTTCTTCCCACCCCAGTGCAGTAGATGGAAGCGGTGGAGTCAAGGTTTGGGTGCTTTTCCCCAGCGGCCAATCGGGAGTTTGAGCCTCGCTGTGCATGTTGGGGGAGGGTATTTATGGGGCAGACGCCATTGGTCTGGGCTTCTTCTTCCAGTGTGGCACCCACCTTTAGGGTGGCCACATCACGGCGCCCCGGCGTTGTGGCCTACCTGGCCCGGGGCGTGCGTGCCACATGGTGTTCCTGGTTCCGGGACCATGTTGGTCCAGAACATTTGAGCAGCGGCGGGGACCCAGTGATCGATTGGGTTCCCATTTTTGAAGATCCCAAGCGGCATAGCTGTTTGGTGGGGAGTCCATCTGCGGAGAGCCAATGAGAATCTGGCGATCCAAAAGGATTAGGACAATCAACCGGGGATCAAGGTAGCCGCACACTGAAGGATTGATCACCTGTCAGTCGGCACCTGGGCGACTAGAAGAAAGAGATCCAGGTGCAATTCCTTAAGGAGGGTTGTCTCCGTAATTGTAATCAGTGAGGGCCTGTGGCAGAGGTTTCTCCCTGAGTCCATTCCAGGAGGGTCTGTGGCAGAGACTTTTCCTCAAGTTCAAGTTTATTCCAGGAGGGTCTGTGGCAGAGACTTTTCCCAAAAAAGGGTTAGAGTGATACTCTGGTTGCAAGGTAAGTGATAAAGGCTTGTCCGTGTACGCTAAGCCCACTCAGGCAGGAGTGGTCTGGAAAGTGTTACATGTGGGAGCAGGACTGTTTCCAAATACTACACCTGAATCTACTGTTCTCCTCCTTCCTTCAACTCTATCCTTTCATCACCAGTTTATTGTTTTTATCCAGCTGACTTTTTCTGTCGGAATTTCCGACAGCAAAAATTTGAGAGCTGGTTCTCAAATTTTTAGATGGGAAAAGTTCTTGTTGGAAATTCCGATCGTCTGTATGCAATTTCAGCGCAAAAAAAACATGCATGCTCTGAATCAATTCGACGCATGCTCAGAATCATTGAACTCCATTTTTCTCGACTCGTTGTAGTGTTGTACGTCACCGCGTTCTTGACGGTCAGAATTTCAGACAACATTTGTGTGACCGTGTGTATGCAACACAAGTTTGAGCCAAAATTCAGTTGGAAAAAAATCTACGGTTTTCTTGTCGGAATTTCCAATTGTGTGTACACGGCATGAGGCCCCTTTCACACGGGCGATCCAATCAGGTCCGCCTATCTGTTTTTCAGGCGAACCTGGTCGGACCCTCTAGCTGCTTGCTGTGGGGGGGGGGGGAACTCAACAGGAGAGAGGGTCAAGGAGAGACAAAAAGGGATCCGAGAAGAAGAGGATCCAGGCTGCCCTGTGCAAATCCACTGAACAGAGGAGGTAAGTATGACATGTTTGTTATTTTTTATTTTTTTAAACAATCACTTTAAATGTGGTGCCTGCATTTGTTTTTTGTTTTTTTTCCAGGATATTTTTAGGTTTATTGTTACCTGTCAATAATACACTTTATGTTCCTGGGTGACTACACCTACTCCTTCACTGTACCTATGGAGAGACCCAGGGTTGTCACCAAGGCTGGACAAATATGCTTGCCTTTGTTCATCTCCATTACATGGGATGACTAGATTAGTCAAATACAGAAGAGAGATAAGATAAAATTTAGTACATTTAGAAAGTAACAATGACAATGTATTTCTACGTATATCTGTTTTGGGTTTAGATTCCCTGTAAGTTGGAAGTAGAACTTTAGGGAAACAATTTGTTTTTTAATTTTGGGTAGAGTAAGAGAGGGTTATAACCTCTGTCTTTGTCATGTACCTGATGGTTGAGAATGACGTGCAGAGGGAAGGCCTCGCGTACAACCCCTGCCCAGGGGCCGTGGCCGCAAGAGCATGGTGGTGTATGGGTGCCTGGCTCACCTTCTGTGTGGTGGATGTGTCACCAGGGTGGACCAGTAGGCATTGGCAGGCCAGCACATTCTGGGCTGGTGGCAGCAGGAAACAGGGACCAGGCTGGTGCATGCAGAGCAGAAGAGACATAGGATGCATGGTCAGACAGACCGGGTTGGTAACAGGCGATCAGCCGCAGGCATAGACGACAGGGAGATTAAGCAAAGGCAACCAGGCAAGCCAAGGTCAGGATTATGGATAGCTAGCGTAGTCAGAGGAAGCCAGGCCAAACACAGAAATCAGATAAGGATCACAGGAACAGGTATACAGGGTACAAGCTGCAGATCAGACAGCAAAGCACAAGTGAACCTGCTGCACTTATACATGGCATTTCGGCGCCTGCGCATTCATGAATATTCGTGCGCATGCGCACATTTGTGTGCCTGACATGATGGGCACTTGCGGAAACGTGCATGCGTATTAGCGTCAGCCCTTGAGCACCAGTGATGCCATGGCCAGCACGTCCCTAACAGTCTTTTTTTTTTTGCCCCATTGACATGTTTTTGTTTGGTGTCTAGTAAGGTCACATTGCAATAAAGCAAGGAAGCTTAGACCTCTGTAGTGTATTAATGCAGGGTATTTACCAAATGAAAAATGCTATACACACACAAAACAATTATAATTTTTTTAGGAATACAATACAAGACTGGTAGCAAATAAACAGAAACAGTAGAAATTTTCTGAAAAGTTACTTAACTCAGGTCACAGGGGTTTCACGATCTTCGTAGGCAACGAGGATCTCAGGCTTAATCTTTAAGCAGTTGCTGGAGATCAGGTAAAGCATGTTCATGTATAGCTTATTCCGACTGTACAGACCTAACTTGGTGTTAAGTCATTATAGAGTACCCCTTTCAGTCTCTGTTTTTAGATTTTTATTTGAAAAGTTTTACCATCCCCACATGGGTGAGGCCCCTTTCGCAATACTGTGTTTCAATGGGAGAAGTTTTTTATAATTCGACCTCTAGATGGCACAGTTGTATCATACATGCCATAGGTCATATATGTCAAAAGGTCTAGCTGTTGGTAACCATTGATTAACTTGACTTGTTGATTTCACTTAAATCACCCAACATACAGCAATGGTATCTTAGTTTCCATTGTGTGAGGACAGCTTGTGTAATTGATTTATTACCTGAACCTAACCAGATACCTTGTTCTCAGATATTTTACAGTTATCACAGCTTTTAAGTTATGCTCTTCTGTTCATCCAGCTCTTTTGTCTTACTTTGTGAAGGCCATGTTATTTGCCTTATACCTTCACAAACATCTTATTCTTCATTTGGTTAGTGATTATCATTGTATATTACTTTGTAATTCTGTACTATATAAACTTTAAAACCTCAATAAACATATCTGAATAATAATAACAAAAAACAAGGAGAGGAAGGCCCATCAAATTCAGGGAATCCATTGCCCCCCCCCCCCCCCAAGGTCACCAGAACTAGTGTACCCCAATCACTTTTCTGGGGACAACCCAAACTTTGAGATTTTCTTTAACTTTTGATTTTAACGGTAAACAGGGTGAATTTCCCTAACTGGGGGCAACAATAAAATCCTAACAGGTGTTGTAATCTATCTCCATTCTATGCAAAAATAAAAAAATAAAAAGTTTTAACTTTTAGTTCTACTTAAAATATAAAGGATAACTGTTCTTATCTAGTAGTAGTAGTCACATTCAACTGGACTTGTTTTGAAATGTTGAAATGTTGAAGACGTGTCGTAGCTTGTCCAAGCCACTTTGAATCTTACGAGTGTCAGGAAAATACACCAACATTTATATCCAAGCCGGTAGCACCAACACCTCCAATTAGCATGGAATGGTGATCAGATTTAGGAGGCGGCGCTATCTGTTTGAATATAAATGCTGGAGGGCTTTCCTTACACTCATAGGATCTGAAGTGGCTTGGATAAGCTATGGAACCTCTTCAACATTATAGAACAAGTCTAGTTGAACGTGACTAATTACTACTAGCTATACCATGACCTAGATAAATGAGAACAATCACATACAGATAACTGTTCTTAAGACTAGCCTAAACCTAACATTGAGTTGGCCCACCCTTTGCAGCTACAAGATTCAACTCTTCAGGGAAGGCTGTCCACAAGGTTTAGGAGTGTGTCTATGGGAGTGTTTGACCATTCTTCCAGAAGCGCATTTGTGAGGTCAGGCACTGATGTTGGATGAGAAGGCCTGGCTCGCAGTCTCCTCTCTAATTCATCCCAAAAGTGTTCTATCGGGTTTAGGTCAGAACTCTGTTGAGGCCAGTCAAGTTCCTCCACCCCAAACACGCTCATCCATGTCTTTATGGACCTTGCTTTGTGCACTGGTCCAAATCATTTGGTGGAGAGGGGATCATGGTGTGGGGCTGTTTTTCACCCATAAAAAAATCATTACTGTGCAGAAAGTTGAGTTGAGTTGAGAGGTATCTTGATATAGCGAAGGGTCCCGATGCGCTTGACTAGGGCCAATTAAAAAAAAAAAA
Organism: Rana temporaria; assembly: GCF_905171775.1. Classification (NCBI taxonomy): domain Eukaryota; kingdom Metazoa; phylum Chordata; class Amphibia; order Anura; family Ranidae; genus Rana; species Rana temporaria. The sequence continues at coordinate 26,543,163 of NC_053490.1, read as the reverse complement.
CATTTGGAGAAATTGTTTACTTTTTCTTGCCTGTTGCTATGTGGTCCCTTTAAATCCTCCCCTTCCTCACTGCGGCTCCTTGCGTCACTTCCCTCTGCATCTCTGCTCACTACTATTCCTGGGAGATCATCATTTCCCAGGAGTCAGTGGGCAGCGCCGAGGGCTAGGTTGCCATAAGAACGGGGCGGGAATTTCTGACTATGCCGCCCGTTTTTATGGTTAGTTACTTTATAGCTACTTGCCATTATTGCGCATGTGCGAGAACGGGGCGGTGCATGCTGGTCGCTCAGGTGCACCGTATCCCGGAACATAGGGCCAGATTCACAGCCGAGATACGACGGAGTATCTCTCAGAGTATCTATGCGACTGATTCATAGAATCAGTTACGCATAGATAGCCAGAAGATCCGACAGGTGTAATAGTTTTACACTGTCGGATCTTAGGATGCAATACCACGGCCGCCGTTGGGGGGAGTTCGCGTCGTAAACCAGCGTCGGGTATGCAAATTAGTAGTTACGGCGATCTACGACGGTTTTTCGCGTTCGCTACGTCGCTGCTAGTCTAGTTTCCCGTCGCAAAGTTAGTCGTCGTTTTAGGTGCCCTAACTTTAGACAGCACACGTATGTGCTGTTTAAAGTATGGCCTTCGTTCCTGCATCGAAATTTAAAAAAAATGTTGTCTTGCGTAAAACGTCCGGGAATACGAAAGTACGCTACGCACGTCGCACGTCGTCGCCGTTCGAAAAAATGACGTCACTTCGCGCAAAGCACGGCGGGAATTTTGAAATGGAGCATGCGCAGTAGGTCTGGCGCGGGAGCGCGCCTAATTTAAATGGCACGCGCCCCTTTGAATTACGCGGGCTTACGCCGGAGGCTGCCAGCGTAAGTTTTCACGCAAGTGCTTGGTGAATCGGGCACTTGCGATGAAAACTTGCGGCGGTGTAACGTATCTACGATACGTTACGCCGCCGCAATTCTACGTGAATCTGGCCCTAAATGCTTGTGGCATGCCCACAAGCAATAAGACAACATCCAGGAAGCAGTTATATACGTTTTTTTTCCTATTAAACGTAACATCGGGGGACGAATTGCTCAAAAAACTTGAGTGTTAATTGGCAATGTTATTAACTTATAAAATGTTTTAAAAAAAAATCTTAAATGTCGTTGGAACTCTGTTTTAATGATCTTTTGTGTGTCTTGTATCTTTATATGATATTGCATCTGTATAGTAAACATGTACATGTGTTGCTGTTACTTTACGTGTTTTTTACAGTTATGAAAATGCTTTAGGACCTTCCTGAATACATTTCTTCCTCTCATGCCCCACTTTTATTGACCTTATTTGATATTAATAGAAAAGAAAATACAGTGAGAGATAAATGAGGCCAGACAACACATACCCATGTAATAAAATGCTCTTGTCTTTTAGGTTTTTGTAACCATTTCACTGCTATAGTTGTATCACAAATCATTTGTGCTGCGCTAATCTAAAAGTTGCACTAATATGTAATAATATGAACTAAACAAAATGTAAGATTAACATAATATTAAATCCAGATAGTGATGCCAAAAGTCCAAACTCGTGAGTATTTCAAAAGTAAATGGTGTAAAAAAACACCCAGAAGATATTATCATGAGTCCCACACCAGATAGATCTCCACCGCTATAAACATACAGCAGAAGGCTTATCGGAAGTACGGGACTCATGATAATATCCTTTGGATGTTTGTGACACCATTATCCTTTGAAGTACTCATGAGTGCGGACTTTTGAAATCACTGGGGTGGATTCAGCAAGCAATTACGCCTGCGTATCCATAGATACGCAGCGTAATTGCTAAGTAGCGCCGGCGTATCGACTTTCTGTATTCAGAAAGCTCGATACGCCGACTGTAGCCTAAGATACCACTGGCATAAGGCTCTTATGCCGTCGTATCTTAGGCTGCATTCGGACGCTGGCCGCTAGGTGGCGTTCCCGTAGTTGTCAGCGTAGAGTATGCAAATTGCATACTCACGCTGATTCACAAACATACGCGCGCCTGGCGGTCATGTTTTACGTCGTTTGCGTTCGTCGCTTTCTGCGTAAGGCTGCTCCTGCTATTAGGAGGCGCAGCCAATGGTAAGTATGGACGTCGTTCCCGCGTCGCGATTTTCGAAATTTACGTTGTTTGCGTAAGTGAATCGTGAATGGCGCTGGACGCCATTTACGTTCACGTCGAAGCAAATGACGTCCTCGCGACGTCATTTACCGCAATGCACGTCGGGAAATTTTCCCGACGGAGCATGCGCAGTACGTTCGGCGCGGGAACGCGCCCAATTTAAATGATCCACGCCCCCTACAGGATCATTTAAATTACGCGCGCTTACGCCGGCCACTTTTACGAAATGCCGCCGCAAATTACGGAGCAAATGCTTCGTGAATGAAGCGTAGCTCAAGTAAAAACGGTACGCTGCGCCGCGGTAGTAGTGCGCTCCCCTACTTGAATCTACCCCACTGTTTGGTTTTGTATTGTGATCATCTTATATTTTGTTATTTCATAGTATTACATACAGTATTTGGTTTATGATTTATAGTTGGTATATGATTTATATTTGGTATATGATTTATAGTTGGTATATGATTTATAGTTGGTATGATATGTAGCACCAGACCCGTAGGAGCTGCTGGTTTAGATTTGGGCCTTGCACGTTACCTCAACATTCATCTTCTAGGGGAAGAAAGTCTGAAAGAACTCCAATGTCCACACAAGATGTAAAACCTCCAACTGTCAGGTTTTATTCTTTTGCTCAAAACTTGTGATGAATGTAGAAGGATGAAGGGGGAAGGGGAAGGTTCAGGTACGCGGTACAGATCACTGGGAAAGAACCTCTATACTTCAAAGTCATTCACCATTCCCTCTTGAGTGGGTATTGCTCACTCGGATAGACCCCTCTCACCTGGCCTAGCAGCCGGAGTGATGCACGAACCAATTCGATAAAAGTCTCTGCCACAGACTGATTGAGAGCAAATTGAACAGTCCGGAATCCTCTGTCACAGGATGTAATACCCGAACACTTAAAGAGCCTTTAAGCCGACCCGGCGAACTGTAGGACAACTTGAGTTGTGGATCCCTCCTTAATAAGGTCACCAGGCCTAACCCAAGACATAAGCCTTCCGCTTGGTCTCCTCCAGGGCAGGTCCTCCCCTGGTTTCCGTTATTAAGTGTAGCTTCCTTCGCTTAGATCAGTGGTTCTCAACCTGGGGGTCGGGACCCCCTCGGGGGTCAAATGATGATTTGCCAGGGGTCACCAAATCCTGGGCTGTTCCTGAAGCCCGTACCACTCTCCCAGGAAGGGAGATGATAAGAGGGGGAGGAACAAAGAAAAAGGAAGAGAAAGGAAAAAAAGAGAGCGAGAAAGACAGTTAGAGGGAGAGATGGGGAAAAAACAAGGAATTAGGATAGAGAGAGATGAAAGGGAAAGAAAGTTGAACAAAGAAAGAGAGGTACATCCTAAAATGTACTATAAGGATTTTTAATATTGTACGAGTGGAAAGCACTCAGGGAGCACTAAATGTCCACAGGTTAGGGGCGCAAATTACTTGTCTTGCCTTGGGTGCTTTCAGCCCATGCTATGAAAATAATTTTACTGTTAGGGGTCCCCACAACTTGGGAAATTTTATCAAGGGGTCACGGCACTAGAAGGTTGAGAACCACTGGCTTAGATGGACAGCTTGGGATCCCTCTTGATTCATAGGCCCCAGTCAGCATAACTGGGCCTACTGGTAGAGATGCAGCCTCAGGCCAACGTGGTCCCAGGGGCTGGAAATCACGCAAAACAAACCTCGCGCCAGGAGGGCTACGAGGGCGAAGGACCCCAAAATATGGCATCTGCCCTTAAATGGTCACTAAAGGATTATTTTTTTTAGCTAAATAGCTTCCTTTACCTTACTGCAGTCCTGGTTTCATGTCCTCATTGTTCGTTTTTGCTCTAATCCTTCTTTGTTCTGAACACTTCCTGGTTGTCTGTTTCCTGATGAAAAAAGTCATGGGAGCTTTCTCTCTGTGGTCACAAATCAAGGAGGTGTGATTACTGTGTGTCTAAAACCCCTCAACACCAATCAGTTTCCTTTTACAAACCATCACTGCCCTGTATTGGCTCTTTGTCTCTGTTCATCACAGAAGCAGGAAACTCTGCTGACTTCCATCCTCCAATCACGTGCAAGCAAAAATTATGTTTTTTTTTTTTTTTCCTTGCATGTGGTTGGGTAGTCTCTGCAAAGTGAAGACTTACCTCATTTACTAAGCTCTGAAGCAACTGCACTTGCAAAGTACACAGTCTATTTGCCTTTAGTAAATCAACCTGTGTGTGTGTGTTAGAACTTGCAGATCTCAATTCTGATGCCGCGTACACACGACCATTTTTAATGGTCTAGAAAAAAAAAATATTTCAACCGATTATTGTTAAACCGGCCTTGCCTACACACGATCGTGAAAAAAAAAATGCTCTAGCAAAGCGCGGTGACGTACAACACGTACGACGGCACTATAAAGGGGAAGTTCCATGCGGATGACGCCACCCTTGGGGATGCTTTAGCTGATTCCGTGTTAGTAAAAGACGATTTGCGCTTTTCAGTCTGTTACAGCGTGATGAATGTGCTTACTCCATTACGAACACTAGTTTTACCAGAACGAGCGCTCCCGTCTCATAACTTGCTTCTGAGCATGTGCGTTATTTTCACGTCATTAAAGCCCACACACAACCATTTTTTCCGACATTAAAAACGACATTGTTAAAAACGTAGTGAAAATTTAGAGCATGTTCTAAATTTTTAATGCCCATTTTTTACGTCGTGAAAAATGCTCTGGAGCCCACACACGATCGTTTTTAATGGTGTACATTCAGGTAGCCTTGCGCAGTTTTTACGGAGGCGCAGGGCACCGTTTTTGCCCTGCGCCCCTGCAAATTATCTGCGCTACCCTTGATTCACGGAGCAGTAGCTCCGTAAATTGCGTGGGCGCTCCGGCAAAATGCCCAGCGTAAGCGTGCGCAATTTAAAAGATCCCGTAGGGGGCGGGAATCATTTAAATTAGGCGCGTTCCCGCGCCGAGCGTAGGGCGCATGCTCCGTCGGGAAACTTTCCCGACGTGCATTGCGGCAAATGACTTTGCAAGGACATCATTTGCTTCAAAGTGAACGTGAATGGCGTCCAGCGCCATTCACGATTCACTTACGCAAACTACGTAAAATTTAAACTTCGCGACGCGGGAACGACGGGTATACGTAGCATTGGCTGCCCCTGCTATTAGCAGGATCAGCCTTACGCGAAACCCGACGGACGGAAACGACGTAAACTGCGTACGCAGGGCTCGCGTAACATTGTGAATCGGCGTTAGTATGCAATTTGCATACTATACGCTGACCACTACGGGAACGCCCCCTAGCGGACATCGTAAGAATGCAGCCTACGATACGATGGCATAAGAAGCCTTATGCCATTCATATCTTAGGCTGCAGTCGGCGTTTTGAGGTTCCTGAATCAGGAGCATTCGAAACGCCGGCGCAAGTAAGCAATTGCGCTGCGTAACTATGGTTACGCGGGCGCAATTGCTCTTTGAATCTACCCCAATGACATTAAAAAAATATTACATTTTTTACATCCCGAAAAACGGTCGTGTGTACTCGGCATCAGAATTTTTCAAGTGTTGAAATGCATTGACCCTCTTATTCTATTAATTATTCAAATAATTTTCCCAGGGGTATTTAAGGTAAAAAATCTGATGGAGTTTTTAACTCTTGCCTACTATATCAAAAACTGAAAAAAAAGTTTTGGCTTGAGATACACTTTGAATGGTTAACTACTGACCTACATTGTTCATGGCAGATGCAACAGCCACCTAAAACCCTGTAAAAGAAAAAGACATTAACAATCATGTGTGAAATAGGTCTGGCACACAGCACTGTAGATCGATAACATTCTCCTTACCCACTCCAATAAATCAGGAGAATATATTCACAAATCATCAGCAAGCTTGAAGGTAAAAATTACCTCTTCAAAAATATAACACAAGAAGAAAGAAAAAAAAAAAAGTGAGATTAGCAAAGAGAGAGAAGGTGAGTTTTCTTAGGTTCTATGATTAGAATGTAGGGACATAAAAATACAGATAAAGGGGCCCCCAATGCATAGACTTCTCTCCCCTTATTGTGCCCTGCAATACTGACCACCCCATTGCTGCCAAGTAATAAAACAGTTATATTGGGCATGCTAGTGGAAATAAGTGATGTACTGCGCAAAGGTGATCCACAACCAAGTTCCTTAACCACTTAAGACCCGGACCATTATGCAGGTTAAGGACCTGGCTCCTTTTTGCGATTCGGCACTGCGTCGCTTTAACTGACAATTGCGTGGTCGTGCGACGTGGCTCCCAAACTAAATTGGCGTCCTTTTTCCCACAAATAGAGCTTTCATTTGGTGGTATTTGATTACCTCTAAGGTTTTTATTTTGTGCGCTATAAACAAAAATAGAGCGACAATTTTGAAAAAAAAAATAATATTTTATTTACTTTTTGCTATAATAAATATCCCTAAAAAAAATATATATATATATAAAAAAAATATGTTTTCCCTCAGTTTAGGTCGATACATATTCTTCTACATATTTTTGGTAAAAAAAATTGCAATAAGCGTTTATTGATTGATTTGCGCAAAATGTATAGCATCTACCAAATAGGGGATGGTTTTATTGTATTTTTATTAATAATTATTTTTTCTAGTAATGGCGGCGATCAGCAATTTTTATCGTGACTGCGACATTATGGCGGACACATCGGACACTTTTGACACTATTTTGGGACCATTGTCATTTTTACAGCAAACAATGCTATAAAAATGCACTGGTTACTGTAAAAATTACACTGGCAGTGAAGGGGTTAACCTGTAGTGGGCACTGTAAGGGTTAAGTGTGCCCTAAGGGAGTGTTCTTACTGTGGGTGGGCGTGGGTGTGCATGTGACGTCACTGATCGTCGTTCCCTAACACAGGGAACAGAAGATCAGTGACAGCCACACTAGGAAGCACGGGGAGAGGTTTGTTTACACTTACCTCTGCCCCGTTCTTCCTCTCTGTGACCCGATCGCGGCACAGCGACTGCAATCGGGTCCGCTGTTCCCGCTGGGACGATCATGGAGGAGAGGACCGGGTCGCGAGTGTGCCGCCGGCGGCACGCTGCGCGACCCACTGCTGGGCTCTTAAAGGGGACGTACATGTACGCCCTTGTGCCCAGCCGTGCCATTTTGACGACGTATATCGTCATGTGGCGGTCCTCAAGTGGTTAAAGTGGTTGTAAACCTCAGACATGAAATATGAACTATAGTGTGTACTTGTCTCAATCCAGAGCACTAAGTGTTATTTCTGTCTGCTGCTTTGTTCTTTTACTATCAACATGAATCACTTCTGATGAGTTTTCCTGACACCAAGAGAAAAATGGTGACAGGGGAGGGATCACTAGCTGATTGACAGCCTCAGTTCTGTTCCTATGTGCTGTGTGAAGGGGGTGTCCCTTCTCTCCAATCAGCTCTCAGAGCTCTCTTCACTCATGTATCTTCAGAGAGGGGGGTTCTCAAGGGGTTTCCCACTTTTAATAGAGCATGAGGAGTTCCTTGTAGTAAGAGAAAGATCTGTCGAAGGTCCATAAAGGCTTGCCATCTTAGATAAAAGCGTTTTCTGGAAGTATTATGGTTGAAGTGGATTTTTTCCTTGTAGAGTAGTGACAGTAGTTCTCGTTTGACTTGTGAAATTTTTGAGCAAGAGGAGGAGGTCCAGTTTTTTAGAATAGCTCTCCGAGCCACTAGAAGGCAGATTACTATGCAGTCCTTGTGTCGAGTGTTGTCTTTGGAGGACCAAGTCAGGAGTTGTTTATCGCAATAGCCAAAAATTAGAAGGATAGGGTGGGTCTTTTGGAAGTTGAAGCAGTGGGTCTTTTGGGAGTTAAAGCAGAGTAATCCCATGTATAAAGGATACGACTTGATCCCAGAAGATGGAAATGTATTTGAAGGTCCAAATTAATGTGTTAAAGAGGGTCTTGGCTGATGGCAGAGAGGACAGAGCGGACTGAGGCAATGCCAATAGTAGGAGACATGGGATTTAGGTATGAAGAATTTTTCTGCTATACTTGAAAAGAGGAGTTAGCGCACCCGATTCTAGATCACATAGGGAAGAGAATTCTGTAAGTCCTTTTTGCTGCCATAGAGAGAAGAGTTTGTGTTCCATCCCAGAGGGAAACATAGGATTGCCTTGGATTGTTGAGTACCTAGATATGAAGGGGAGAAGTTCAAGCTCTTTCGTATCTCCCTCCAGGCTATGACTGTGTCCCGCAAGAGAAGATTGTTTTGTAGGTCTGAGCTGATGTATTTCCATTTGCAGTGTAGTAGAGCCACCAAAGAGTATGGGTGCGTCATCACTGCTTCGATAGGGTAGTTAGAGTACCGGGAGGCCTTAGAAATCCAGTCCAGACCTATTCGAACTAAGAAGGCTAAATTATACATTCTGACATTTGGGAGATTGATACCTCCTTCTCTTCTGGGGAGATAGAGTTTAATTATTGCTATGCGTGGTCACTTTTTCTGCCAGATACATTTGGAGATAGCTCTATTTAACAGCTGGATATCTTTGTGTTTTAGAAGCAGTGGAATAGTTTGAAGTGGATATACTAGGCGGGCAAAAATGATAATTTTAAATAAATGGCATCTCATCAAAAGCGAAAGAGGCAGATCCATCCAGTTTTCCAATTCTTGACAAATATTTTTGAATGAAGGGGGATAGTTTAGTGTATATAACGTAGAAGGGATTTTGCCTATTTTAATACCCAAGTAAGTTATATGTGACTTGGCCACAGTAAACTGAGTGAGTGAGATGTCCAGGGGGGGTTCAGTGGTGAGCCTAGCGGGAGAATTTCACTATTATCATAGTTGATGCGAAGGCCGAAACATTGTCTAAACTCGTCAAAGGTTTGTTTTATGGTGGTCATGTCAATAGTAGGGTTATCTGAGAATATAAGCACATTATCAGCGAATAGTGCAGTGCCTAATTCTAAGTTCCCTATGTGTAGCCCATGTAATGGGGCCTGTTCAGATAGATATCTGGAAAGGGGTTCTAGTGCTAGGTTAAAGAGTATAACATTTCCCGGCGATCTAGAGTGCGCGCGCCCATGGCAGCGCTCGTGACCCGGCGCGGGTGCCCAGCGGCCGCGATTGCCGCCGGGCGCCCGCGATTGCCGGTAATCACCGCAGGAGTGTGGATCTGTGTGTGTAAACACACGGATCCACCTCCTATCAGCGGTGAGGAGACCGATGTGTGTTCCCGGTACGGGGGAGCACACATCGGTCTCCTCCTCTAGAGGGTCCCCTCCCCCCTACGGTTGGAGCACGCCTTGGGGAACATATTGGCCCCTTCGGCGCCCCCTGGTGGTTGGCCCCTTTCCTGCCAGTCGCATTTGCACAGTGGTCGGTGCATGTTTGTAGCGTTGGTCGCTGTGTGGATGTGGATGGTCCAAAGGGTGTCCGGTGTGTTCGCCGCAATGTCGCGGTCACAGTGAAGGGTCGGGGATCGCCGCCAATACTAGTGAAAAAATGTAGAAAATAGAGATGCCATGGGTCTGTCACCTATTTTGTGGACGCTGTGGCTTTTGCGCAGGCCAGTCAATATACGATTATTGCTATTTTTGTTTTTTACCAGGGATATGTGGAAGAATACATATCGACCTAAACTGAGTTGTTTTTTTTTTTTTTAATTGTGGATTTGTTAAATAAAAAAGTAAAAATGTATTTTTTTTTTTGGATTGTCGCTCTTCTTTTGTTTATAGCGCAAGAGGTGGGGGCCGCGGAGATGATCGGGTGCCACCGGGCGGGGGCTCTGAAAAAAAAAAAAAAAAAAAAAAGAGTATAACATTTATTAAAAGTAATAACAGATACAGACAAAGATAAAGAAAATATATCAAGAATACTTAACTAAAGATGGTGTTTCTGCCATGGGTCCCTCCAATTATAATTGGCATGGCACAGGTGACCACAGACGCATGCCTAATGGCAACTCTGTTACAAGACAAGTACAGTAAAACCTTGGTTTTGCGAACATAATTCGTTCCAGAAACATGCTTGTAATCCAAAGCACTTGTATATCAAAGCATTTTTTTACAGGCTATAAAAGAGAAGAGAGGCTCCTCTAAGTGTAGCAATAAGTTGCTAAATGTACCTTCATTAAATGTAACCATATTGCTACACTTAGAGGCTCCTCTCTTCTTTTTTATACTCAGTGACATGACGCTTCTCTTATATCAAGACATTGCTTGTATATCAAGGCAAAATTTATTAAAACATTTTGCTTGTCTTGCAAAACGCTCTCAAACGAAGTTACTCTCAAACCAAGGTTTCACTGTATTACAAGCTGTATGTGTGTTATATAGGGAAATGTCCAACCCACTCCCCTCTGGAGCAGAAAGTGGGCTGGCTTGTCATGTGACCACTGTGATTGGTTGTCACAGTGGTCACATGCTCGGAAGTCGGTTGTGCCAGTTACCAATGTTTTCTCTGGAACGAGAGCTGTTTTTGGCTCCCAGCTCAAACACGTTGCCCGCCCAGCGACACATATGTGTGGCGTGTGGGCGTTAAACCCCAGCTTATTGCTTCTGCACACATCAGTAACTGGGGCGTAATAAGGTTAACAAGGCCTTTACAGGCGGGGGGATGGTTGAGAGGACTGGCAGATCATGTGACCACTGTGTGGTCACATGAACAGATGCCGGTCCTGGTAGCTTCCGATTATTAGCAGAGACCGGGAGCTGTCTTTGACAGTTCGGTCACTGTACAGGGAGGAGGCAGCGAGCATGCTCTCAACACAGAAAGCTCTGAAGCACATGCACACATATAAGCAGCATGTGGATGTTAAAGATCACATCCTTTCCCACCACACACATATGCATTACGTAGGCGGCAAAAGGTTAACTTTGGATTTAATGCCAGGAAAAAATTACAGTGGGCTTTGGAACATATGGAAATGAGGGAAATCTGAAATAACTATTGTGCTGAATTGTTATACCAATACTTGGCTGTAAATAACACAGGGCTAATAATTGACTTGCTATCGCTCCTGACAGTTGTTAGGTCCTCAGAGAAGCAAAGGCTTCTGGGACTGGGAGAGATAAGGCCTGCCTTGCAAACCTTGTTGTGCTATGCAGGGCAGGATTGCCTTAACGCTTAAAGTTTAGCTCCAGGCATTCCTGCAGTGTAGCAAAACAGCAACACAAGAAAATAATAGATAACAGTTTAAAAACCAAGAAAAAGATAACAGTTTACAAACCAGGAAAATAGAGAAATTGAGGGAAAATATGCTTGATACAATGAGTCTTGAAAAGCACAAATACACAGCCACATCCTAAAGGAAACCATGGGAATACTCTGCACAAAGAGGGGTGGGCATTCTTGGAATGTAATATCCTATTACCCGCCGTTTCTTTTCGATACAAAGTGGTAGATAATGAGTAATCAAAATTTACAAAAATCTTCACATCCAAAAACAAAATGTGCTCAGCACTAGACTGCATTGTAAACTTCAAATTGAAGTCATTCTGTGAAAAGAAAACTTGTGTAACTCATTATGAGGGCTCGTCCTAATGGCGAGCACATCGTCGATATACCGATGCCATAGGATGACATGGCGGAGATAGACCTACACAGCTTTGTCTGAGAACAGGGCTGTTTCCCACCCAACCAGATACAGGTTGGTGTACGATCGGGCACAACAGGTTCCCATCGCCACTCCTTGGACCTAAAGGTAGGTGGTCTCTTGTCATGTATGACCTATGAGCTGAAGTTGCATAATCAGCATTTGGGCAATTTTCTTCTTTTTCCATGGAGCATATGTTTTAGAAGTTAAAGGGAAGCTACAAGGCTTTTGGGTCAGTTTTATATTACTTTACATATTTTGGTTTATTTTTTAGTTTTTTTTTAACTTTGTATATAAAAACTTTATTCTGAATAAAGAGCACATCAGCTTCGCAGGAGCTCCTTGTAATACAGACCAGTCACTGCTTCTCTCTCTCCTTGTGCAGGGTGACTGGTTTTGTTTCTGCCTAAGGGTTCTTTCACACGGAGCGGATCCGTATTGATCCGCCCCGTGTGTGTCCGTCTGCTCAGCGGGGATCATCCGTAAATCCCCGCTGAGCTGTCGGCGGACAGGGCTGTCCCCGCACACTGTGAAGAGACCGCCCTGTCTTTCCTCTGCTCTCCCCTATGGGGAATCGGATGAATACGGACCGTGTGTCTGTATTGATCCGATCCGTTCCGCCAGACGGAAGAAAAATAGGGGTTTCTTCCCTCTAAAAAAACAGATCTTTGTGGAGGCGGATCTTAACGGACGTTAGCGGATGCTTATCCGCTAACGTCCACAATCCCATAGGGATGCATTGTGAGTCCGTAAACGGACTTGTAAAAAACGGACCGTTCATCCGCCCGTGTGAAAGGGCCCTTATCTTGTAGTTTTTTTACAGATAGTCTGCAGTGGGTGGAGCCTGCTAGTTCCCTCCTACAGCTATGCTCATTGCACAAGCTTTGTGCAGCACAGTGGATACACCACTAAGTGGATTTATATTACTAAAGTTACACTGTACACTGTTTCTCTTTAATGTGGTAAAATGTAAAATCCCAAAAAAATAAATATGCATTTTTTTTTTCCCCCTGGGGTGTAATCTTGGCTTTAAAAGCTCAATCATTCCTCTTCTTTGAACATTTAGCTTCTTTCCAGCGGTATGTAAAGGATGACAGCCCATGTCCATTCATCATCACAACACATTATGGTCTTCAATTCTAAATCAGCAGTAAACATTGTAAATTTATGGCCCTTTGCAAGAACAGGGGAGAGGAATAAAGTAATTTCTGCCATCAATCACTTAACATTCGTTAAAGCATAAAAAGAACGGCAGGATTTTTAAAAGGCAGAAATTGACAACAGAGATGTCTTTTCTTGGATGGCTTCCCTGTAATAAAACAGATTTTTCATATTATTCAATCAGAGGGAGCTGTGGAATATATATGTCACAGATGAGGTTAACTAATGAGATAAAATATTCATTTAATGCTGGATGTCAGCTATAGTATTTATGGTATGTCAAATAATGTGCCAGCTGGCAAAATGTATTACGGTACAGACCACGCTGGAAGTTTTTCTAGAAGAATTACAGTGGACTTTTCAGGTACTTTTCAAGCCTCAATCACAAGCTAGAATATGTGATGGACCGTCCAGCACCCAGCTTGGTGCCTCTGTCAAGATACAGCTTCCTCCAGGTATCATAGCAGGGAATTGCACCCAAGAACTAGACAACACTAGCTTAGGTGCAAACTGGAACTCTCTTTGTTGTAAACTCACACCAAATATATATACCACACAAAATCAGATAAGCGCTTGATCACATTATGCAAACAGTTAGGCCCTGTACACACGACCGGATCTGTCCGCTGGGATTTATCCGCGGATCAGTTCCCCAGCAGACAAATCCGGTCGTGTGTACGGCCTAGCGGACATTTTTCGGCAGACATTTGTCCAGCCGACCGTTTTCCAGTGGATAAAAATTTCTTAGCATGCTAAGAAATCTATCCGCTGGAAACCTGTCCGTCGGACTCATCCGGTCGTCTGTACAGACTCACCGGATAAGTCCGACCGATCCCCATCGCTCGCATGCGTCGAAGTGATTCGACGCATGCGTGGAAGTATTTACCTTCCAGGGTCGCGCACGTCGCCGCGGTGACGGCGTGGCCACGTCACCGCGTATGTTTTCCGCGGGGATTTTATCTGATGATGTGTACAGCCATCAGATCACAATCCGGAGCAGAAATGTCCGATGGAAACGGTCCGGCGGACCGTTTTCATCGGATATCCGCTCGTGTGTACAGGGCTTAAGATAATTAACGTAGCTAAGCAACAGCTAACATAAACATTAATCTAATTAAACCATCAGCTAACTAGTCACCTAGACAACCCTTCGGTGACTCGGTGCCCACCCAGACTGTTCAGCACCAGTTCCCCAGTAAGAAGACCTAGGGCTGTCCAAATCTCTAAAGCAGGGGTATTGAATTAAAATGCACAGTGGTCCAGTCAGTAAAATTCTATTCCTGCAAAGGACAGAATAACATGTTTCATTAACCTCCTCCCGCCTGTGCTATAGCTGAATGACGGCTACAGCACAGGCCTTAAGTGCCGTCCCGGCCCCTTACCACGTGATCAGCTGTCAGCCAATAGCAGCTAATCACATGATGTAAATAGTTTTCAATTTCTCTTTATCCATTTATAAAAGATGTTTACAGTTATACAAAATTCATTAAAATATACATTTACTTCTTCTCCTGTGTATTGATAAAGGAACTTGATTAGTATGTATTAACTTTCTTGATCCTGTCCTTTTTCTTAAAAAATTCTACAATCTCACTCACATACTTCTACTATATTCCAAACCCATTCACCCTGCCATACCACAACACATGATGTTAACAGAAGATCGGTAATTGTTTTTTTTCCCTTGTGGAAAAAAAGGCGATCACCGGCTTCTCTTAGAGGGACATCGGCTGTCTCATCTGTGCCCACCAGTGCCAGCCATCAGTACCCACCAGTGCCCACAGTGCCACCTTCCTTTGCCCAACCAAAAGTGTCACCTATCAATGCCCACCAGTGCTGCCAATCAATGTCCATCAGTGCCTCATAATCAGTGCCACCGATCAGTGCTGCCTATCAGTGTCACCTACCAGTGCACATCAATGCCACCCATCAGTGATCATCAGTGCCACCTATCAGTGCCACCGTTCAGTGCCACTTATCATTGCCCTTCAGTGCCGCCCATTAGTGTCACTCATCAGTGCCACCTCTCAGTGCCACCTTATCAGTGCCCATCAGTGCAGCCTATCAGTGCAGCCTATCAGTACCCATCCGTGCAGCCTCAATTTTTAACAAACTATGTAACTGTTTCTTGTTTTGTTATTTCAAAATTTTCAGTCTTTTATCGTTTTTTTTTAAATAAAAAAATAAAAAACCCAGCAGTGATTAAATACCACCAAAAGAAAGCTCTATTTGTGTGAAAATAATTATAAAAATGTAATTTGGGTGCAGCGTTTCATTACTGTGCAACTGTCATTCAATGTGTGACAGCGCTGAAAGCTGTAAATTGGTCTGGGCAGGGAGAGGGTAAAAGTGCCCAGTAGGCAAGTGGTTAATAATATCACCTCCGTGCATTGGCAAACGCAGCGTCTTTTCACGAGTGCCAAACTGCATATTGCTGCAACACCATGTGCTTCAGCGTTGCACAATTTCAAATAGGGTCAGGGACGTATTTTTTCTGCGTTTCTGCATGTAAGGCAGCCCATTGAAATGAATGGGATGCCTACATGCACAACACAGGTTGCAACAATGTAAACGTAACTCCAGATCTTTCATTTTGCACATCAAAATCCTAATAATACATCAATACTCTCAGCCCCCCTGCCTATCACCCCCTCCCCCCCTTCATATTTCCCTCCCCCTTCACATCCCCTTTATATCCTCATCCTCTTCCTTCACATTTCTATCCTGGCTCCCCTTCAAATCAGCCCTGTATTCCTTTTACATTCCAGTCCGTTTTCATACAGTATCAACCCCCCCCCCCCACTCTCATAATTCTGTCCTCAGCCCCCCTTCATATCACCCACACTCCTTTTATATTCCTGTTCTCTGACCCCCCCCCCTTTTTTTATATCACCCCTGACTTCCTCCCCATACAGTACAGCAATGGCATAGTCCTCTCCCCTGTCCTACCTTACACAGGGCTGAGCACGGTAGACACAGCAGGTCTAGAGCTGACGTCAGGAGGCAGGACACTTCTGAATGGAGCACAGGAGCTGCACAACTTTTTCTGTTAAGCAGCTTGTGATCAGTTGCTAGGAACGTCTAGCAACCAATCACCTGCTGCTTAAAGTGTATGTAAACCCACCTATCAATTTCAGGCAAGGAAGCTGCCATCTTGGCCTATGTTTAATCTTCAACTGCCATGATGCTGCACATGTGATCAGTTATGGCACCAGCCATTGGATGGTTTGACAGTTTGGTTGAGAGCACAACCAATGTGACAGTTAGCAATCCCGGCATGCCGGAAATGTAACTGCTTTTTGAAACTGTTAGATCGATGGGTTTACTTCCGCTTTAAATTGAAAAGTTATCTTTGTAGCTCCGCCCTCATCCAGAACTGTCTTGCCTCCTGATGCTGATAGCAGCGTGTGGGAGTGTCAGCGGTGGTGACGGCTGAGAGGGAGAACCATCTCCTAAATGGTAGGATCTCGGCGGGCCAGGCGGAAGAGTGCCTCAGTCCGGATGTGGCCCACGGTCCACCTATTAGTGATGCCCGCTCTAAAAGATGATCAGACATACATAAACAATAGGTGACTTAATTAACACCTAGGAGGCACACAATGGAGAAATGATACCATGAGAGAAAGATACCTGAATAAACAAATTATAGAAGGAGACCCCAACATCAGGTTGTTTTGAGCTGATTATATTAACACCTGCACTGAGTCTCAGGCCTCGTACACACGACCGAGTTTCTCGGCAAAAACCAGCAAGAAACTTGCTGGGAGATATTTTTTTGCAGAGGAAACCGGTCGTGTGTACATTTTCGTCGAGGAAACTGTCGAGAAACTCGACGAGCCAAAAAGAGAACAAGTTCTCTATTTCCTTGACGGGAATGAAGAAAATTGGCTTGTCGAGTTCCTCGACAGCCTAACAAGGATCTCGACGAGGAAAACGATGTGTTTCGCCCGTCGAGTTCCTCGGTCGTGTGTACGAGGCTTCACAGTCTAAAGCAGTCATTGCTGGTTTGGGCACAAAGACCCAACATCTGTATCCAGGTCCTAGATTCTCAGAGTCAGGGCCGTCTTTAAGGCAGGGCAAAAGGGGAAGCTGCCCTGTGATAGAGTTAAAGGGGAGTTGGTTGAAGTGGAGAGGAGGGGGGAGGTTTGGGGTGCAGAGGATGGGGGAGGTTTGGGGTGCAGAGGTTAGATGGGGTTTTAGGATGCAAAGGTGTACTGACAGGGTGGATAAAGATGTAGGTTGCATGTACAGTAGGGCAGCCCAATTATTTCAATTGGCTGCTCTATTTGTACAAATGCAGAAGGATGTCCCAAACTTTGTTTCAAAACCACACGGTGCCAAGGCACATGTCAGAAGATGTGTGAAGGTGTCATTAACAATTAATGGCACTGCTGTGTATTGTGTAAAGGGCATCACATTTCTGTGGTGTCAGGAAAGCGATTTTGCATGCGTTCCCAACACACACAAATGTGAAAAAAAGGATAAATGTCTCAGTTGCATTGGTGGTCAGTGTAAATCTTATTACACTGGGGCTTGGTGTACAATCCTTTCATTCACACTAGTAGCAAGTGTGAAGGTCCCCTTTACATTGGTGGTCAGTGTAAATCCCTCCTTACATTCACGGTTACTGTGAATGCTTCTATTACATCACTGGTCAGTGTAAAGCACTATTACATTAGTGGTCAGTGTAAACCACTATTACATTAGTGCCGTGGTCTCCAAACTGCGGCCCGAGGGCCGGATGCGGCCCTTTGCTTGCCTTTATCCGGCCCTTGGGGCACTATCCCTCCCACTGATACGAGAAACTATTCTGCCATCTGACACCAACAATGGAGCACCATTTCTCCCACTGACACAACTAATAGAGCACTATTCCTCCCTATGATACCAGCAATGGGGCACTATTCCTCCCCCTAATACCAGATGTTTACTAACAATGATGCCAGGAAAATTTCCACTCCCGCTGGCCAAAGTCCGGCCCTCCAAGAGTCTGAAGGACAATAAACCGGCCCTTTGTTTAGAATGTTTGGAGACCCCTGCATTAGTGGAAGTGTAAACCCCTATTACATTGGTGTCCAGTGTTGAAACTCCTCTTTATATTGGTAGTGAGTAAAAAAAAATCAGCATTGCCATTGATCACACCTTCCCCTCCCCCCAGTACTGATCCCAGGAGTTTTAGGATCTCTAGGAGTTTTCTGTCTATTAATGGGTCCCCTCACCCCCCCCCCCCCCCCTCCCAGTCCATGGTGTGCAGGCAGGGACGAGATGACATGCTGTGACCTCTAGCAACCAATCAGTGAGCATTATTTATGTACAGTAATCTCTAGCAACCAATCAACAAGCAGAAATCATGTGCTGTTACATATAGTTGCATAGTAGGTAAGGTTTAAAAAAGTCCATCAAGTCCAACCTATGTGTGTGATTATATGTCAGTATTACATTGTATATGTTGCGGTCGTTCAGGTGATTATCTAATCGTTTTTTTTTTTTAAACTATCGATGCTCCCCGCTGAGACCACCGCCTGTGGAAGGGAATTCCACATTCTTGCCACTCTTACAGTAAAGAACTCTCTACATAGTTTAAGGTTAAACCTCTTTTCTTTGTAATTTTAATGAGTGGCCACATGTCTTGTTAAACTCTCTTCCGCAAAAAAGTTTTATCCGTAATGTGGGTTCACCAGTACAGTATTTGTACATTGAAATCATATCCCCTCTCAAGCGTCTCTTCTCCAGAGAGAATAAGTTGAGTGTAACCTCTAGCAACTAATCAGTGAGCCGTAATGTGTACTGTAACCTCTAGCAACCAGTCAGTGAGAGGTACTGATACTCTGTAACCTCTGGCAACCAATCGCAATTGCTGCCTGATCTGATCCAGTAAACAGATTTTGAGTCTAGCTGCTATTTATTGTAAGTCTGAGAGCAGGTGAATAATACAATTGCACGGGGAGGGCCAAGAAAAAGTTTGCCCATGATCCAATCAATATTAAAGACGGCCCTGATCAGAGTCTGTATGTTTTCGGGGACACATGGACCCGGATATGAAGCAAGACCACCCCAAGAGTCCCCACACCTCCCATTAATAGAGCCCCCTCAAAAGCTAGGGCCCATAGTCAGTTGGCAAGAGGCTAACCTGTAATCCCATCCAAAAGCCCCATATCCTTGTTGGGTTTGTTACCAAATGATTTGGATCAGTGCACAAGGCAAGGTCCATAAAGACATGGATGAGTGAGTTTGTGGTGGAGGAACTTGTCTGGCCTGCATAGAGTCCTGACCTCAACCCAGTAGTGTATTTAGGTTTTGTGCTGCCCTAGGCCTGACAAAACCTGTGCACCCCCCAATTTAAATATGACCCACCCCTTCCTGTCAAGGCCACACTCCTTTCTGTTTAAGACCTGTCCTGAATTTTTCAAGTGGGGACACTAGTTCTTAGGGCCGGGGGGCATTGGATTCCCTTAATTTGAATAGATTTCCTCTCACTTCCTGTTTGGCTATGAGGCAGGAAGTGAAGGGAAATCTCTGCAATGGGATAGGGATGGTAAAAAATAAACTGACAGGGGCTATAACCCTCCCTTACTATCCAAAATGAAAAAAATAAGTGTTGCCTATAGTTCTACTTTAAGCACAAATTTCTGATAATTTTATGGAGAGGACTAAGAAGATATAACCATGCCAATGGTGCAGCAGAAAACATATAGCACAGTGAGGAAGGTTTGTGGTCCAGGATGATAGGACAGTCAAAATTAGAAGCAGCTTGCGTTACACTAACAGTGTAGCGCAAGCCGGCTGGGACTTTTTCTGTGCTGCCACCCTGCAAAGTGCTGCCCCAGGCTTGGGCCTTGTTGGCCTAGGCCAGGATACAGCATTGCCTCAACCCGATAGAACACCTTTGGGATGAATTAGAGTGGAGACTGTGAGCCAGGCCTTCTTGCAGGGCCGATCCTAGGCAGGGTGCGCAGGGTGCTTTGCACCCAGGCGCCTGCAGAGGTGGGGGCGCCGATGTGTATACACACACAAAAGTGCCTCAAAGAAGCTACTTGCATGAAATCTTTTGACTACCTGCAAGCGCACCGCTCCAGTGTGAAAGCACCCGGGCTCTCACACTGGGATTGCAGATGAGGCTTTTTTGAGGCACTAATTTTAATGCTAGTGCCTGAAAAACCCCTCCAGTGTGAAAGGGGTCTAATGGACCATCTTCTGTACTATTGTCTGTAGTCTCTGACCATCTCCTATACTATGTCTATAGTCTCTAATCATCTCCTGTACTATGTCTGCAGTCTCTGACCGTCTCCTGTACTGTGTCTGCAGTCTCTGACCATCTTCTGTACCATGTCTGCAGTCTCTGACCGTCTCCTGTATTATGTCTGCAGTCTCTGAGTATCTTCTGTACTATGTCTGCAGTCTCTAATCATCTAATGTACAATGTCTGCAGTCTCTGACTGTCTCCTGTACTATGTCTGCAGTCTCTGACCATCTTCTGTACCATATCTGCAGTCTCTGACCATCTCCTGTACAATGTCTGCAGTGTCTGACCATCCCCTATACCATGTCTGTAGTATGTCTGGGGGGTCTTTCTAACAGACTCTCTAACAGAAGCCCTCTCTGTGTCCATCAGAGAGGCCGCCCTCCAGGTCCCAATAAAGTACTCTGCTTCTCTTCCTGTATTTTGTTTATTGTTAAGAGATCATGTAAGGATCCCAGTGTAATGAAGACTTTGTGGGGGAGCATTTCTGTGGTTAAGTCGTTGCCATAAAAACATTTGTAAAGGGGTGGGGTTAGTAAAATGACCACACCCATGTGGGGGCGCCAGAAATATTTCTGCGCCCAGGCGCCTGTGACCCTAGGATCGGCCCTGCCTTCTTGTGTAACATCAGTGACTGACCTCACAATGGCTCTTCTGGAAGAATGATCAAACATTCCCATAGACACACTCCTAAACCTTGTGGACGGCCTTCCCAGAAGAGTTGAAGCTGTTATAGCTGCAAAGTGTGGGCCAACTCAATATTGAACCCTACGGACTAAGACTGAAATGACATTAATGTTCATGTGCGTGTAAAGGCAGGCGTCTCAATACTTTTGGTAATATAGTGTAACTTTATTGAGTTTTTATGAATGCATTATTAGCCAAGATCCATTATGCTTTCAGTACAATTGTATCTAAATCTAAGCAGATTATTCAACCACCTTGTAACGTGTGATCAGTTTAGGAATATGCCGAGTATTAAAGGAGAAGATAGGAGAATGTATTCACCAGTCACCTCTTTAGTATTTTTGTAACCTTGTGCGCTGATTAGAAAGTGTTGGGGCACGGCCGCCAAAGTTAATATTTGCTCAGTGATGTGCCTCTGTGTAATGCATATTTAATGGTGACTGTTGGACATTAATGTCTATGGTAGTGTTATGAATACATTGCGAGTATGGCTGTGTCTTCTGCTTCACTGGGTTCACGGGATAAATGTCATCTATCCAAAGCTATTCATCAGTCCGACAAACAACGGGTTTAGCAATGCGCCGGGTTGTTTTATTTTAATATTCATCCCATTGATAATGTAATTTTTAGCCAAGAAGCCAAATTACCGTATTTATCGGCGTATACCGCGCACTTTTTTGCCCTGAAAATCAGGGCAAAATCGTGGGTGCGCGATATACGCCGATACCCGCTTTCCCGCGCCGAGTTTGAATACTGCGCCGGCATATACCGAGCGCAGTACACTCGGGCAGTCTCGGCTCCTCCCGCGCTCACGTCCTGGACGTACAGGACGTCTGAGCGACAGTAGCCGAGCCTGCCCGAGTGTACTGCGCTCGGTATATGCCGGCGCAGTATTCAAACTCGGTGCGGGAAAGCGGGAAACGAGCGGGGAGGACGCCGCAGAAGGACGCGGGACCCGACGAAGAGGACACCCGAAGCTGCAGACGGACGCCGGACCCGACGAGGCCGCCGCGCAAGACACCAAAACTGTAAGTACAAAAATCTTTTTTCCACAGGAATTTCGGGGCAACTTTAGGGGTGCGCGCTATACACGGGAGCGCGCTATACCCCAATAAATACGGTACTTTTTGTGTAAATTTATAGATGAGCATTAGACCAGGGCCGATTTATATCTCCTTTGTTTTTTTATTATTTCTTATTTTTAGGAGCCCTGTTGGGAGGCTTTGGTGAAATATAAGCAGGAGGAATCTGCGCCATACAGGGTGATTAGGGTGTGCCCGGGAGTACCTGGCACCCCCCCTGTGCACGCCTATGTTCAGGATGGTGAGCAGGGGGAAGGGGCCATTAAATATTTAATTTACCAGCCCCTTCCTTTTCTGAATGAACACTGTGAGTGATAGGTCAGCTTAGACCCCTGATATTTCACTAAACATACCCCCCCCCCCCATGGGTCTCCTAAAACAAATTGCAATTTTTTTTTTATAAAACTAATAAACTCCAGACACCTTCCACTGCCCTACTGACTACTCACCCCGGGCTCACTGTCTTCTGCTTCTTCCCTTCTTTCCCAGAATATTGACAAGCCCTAGGGTCTGTGTTGGAGGGCTTTGATCTTGTGTTGTAGGCATCAGTTTAAAATGCTTTTGAGATTATTCAAAATGTATTGACAGGTGCAGTTGAGCCTAGGGTGACGACGTGTCCCGGATTGCCCAGGACAGTCCCGCATTCTGCAGGTCTGTCCCGGGCACCTTCACTCTGGGACAATACAGTGTCCCGGAATGAAACTGCCACAGGTCTCAGCATGAACCCCTCAGAGCTAAAGATGTGACACCCCCCAAACTAGTGAAGAACTACAGGTCCCAGCATAGATCTGTGAAATCTATGGGGTCACACCCTTAGATCTCATGGATTCATGCTGGGAGTTTCAAAATTGGGGGGGATGGGGGTCACATCTTTAGATATCATCGGTTCATGCTGGGATTTGTAGTCCTTTACTTTGGGGGGTGTGACCTCCCCAAAGTTAAGGACTACAAGTGCCAGCATGAACCCCCCCCCAGAGCTGAAGATGTGAGACCCCCTGCCCCCCAAATAGTGAAGAACTACAGGTCCCAGCATAAACCTGTGAAATCTATGGGATCACACCCTTAGATCTCAGGAGTTTCATGCTGGGTGTTGTAGTCCTTCAAATGGGGGGGGGGCACATCTTTAGATATTAGGAGTTCGTGCTGGGACTTGTAGTCCTTCACTTTTGGGGGGAATGTGACCCCCAAAAGTGAAGGACTACAGGTCCCACCATGAACCCCTCAGAGCTGAAGATGCGACCCCCCCCCCCAACTAGTGAAGAACTGCAGGTCCCAGGATGAACCGGTGAAAACCATGGGGGTCACAATTTTTTTTTATAAAAAGTTATCTTTTTTTAGGAAGGGGGGGGGGGGGGTGTCCCTGAAAGGCAGTTTGGAAATGTGGTCACCCTAGTTGAGCCCCTTCTTACCTGAATTAGATTTTCCTCAAGCAGAGCTTTTTGCATCCCCATAGACATAAGTAGGAGCAGCTTATTGTATTAGGGAGTGCACCCCTAAGCTCACACAGTAGGACACACATTGGGCAGTGGACTGTGTCTGGAGTTTTTTAGTTTTATTTATTTATCTTTTATACATTTAAAAAAAAAAAAAAAAAAATAGGATCCTCATTGGGGGGGGGGGGGGGGGGCTTCAGTGAAATATCAGGGGTCTAACCAGACCTATCACTCACTGTGTTCATTCAGAAAAGGAAGGGGCTGGTAAATTATATATTTACCGGCCCCTTCCCCCCGCTCACCAACCTGAAACATCTCCCCTGTGTGTCTGCAGCAGCAGCTGGCTAAAAAGGGAGGAGGGAAGCCGGAAGTGTTTTGAGGGAATGGGGTCTGGAGGTCTGGAGTTTTTTAGGTCTGGAGTTTTTTAGTTTCATTTATTTTCCTTGTTACAAATTTAAAAATATATGTGTATATATATATATATATATATATATATATATATATATATATATATATATATGTGTGTGTGTGTGTGTACTGTATATATATATATATATATATATATATATATATATATATATACAGTATAGACCAAAAGTTTGGACACACCCTCTCATTCAAAGAGTTTTCTTTATTTTCATGACTATGAAAATTGTAGATTCACACTGAAAGCATCAAAACTATGAAGTAACACATGTGGAATTATACATAACAATAAAGTGTGAAACAACTGAAAATCTATTTCATATTCTAGGTTCTTCCACCTTTTGCAGCAGACACATCTCTAGAACTGGTAAGAGGAGACTGTGTGAATCAGGCCTTCATGGTAGAATATCTGCTAGGAAAGCACTGCTAAAGAAAGGCAACAAGCAGAAGAGACTTGTTTGGGATAAAGAACACAAGGAATGGACATTAGACCAGTGGAAATCTGTGCTTTGGTCTGATGAGTCCAAACTTGAGATCTTTGGTTCCAACCCCCGTGTCTTTGTGCGACGCAGAAAAGGTGAACGGATGGACTCTACATGCCTGGTTCCCACCGTGAAGCATGGAGGAGGAGGTGTGATGGTGTGGGGGTGCTTTGCTGGTGACACTGTTGGGGATTTATTCAAAATTGAAGGCATACTGAACCAGCATGGCTACCACAGCATCTTGCAGCGGCATGCTATTCCATCCGGTTTGCGTTTAATTGGACCATCGTTTATTTTTCAACAGGACAATGACCCCAAACACACCTCCAGGCTGTGTAAGGGCTATTTGACCAAGAAGGAGAGTGATGGGGTGCTGCGCCAGGTGACTACCTCTTGAAGCTCATCAAGTGAATGCCAAGAGTGTGCCAAGCAGTAATCAAAGCAAAAGGTGGCTACTTTGAAGAACCGAGAATATGAAATATATTTTCAGTTGTTTCACACTGTTTTGTTATGTATAATTCCACATGTGTTACTTCATAGTTTTGATGCCTTCAGTGTGAATCTACAATTTTCATAGTCATGAAAATAAAGAAAACTCTTTGAATGAGAAGGTGTGTCCAAACTTTTGGTCTGTACTGTATATATATATATATATATATATATATATATATATATATATATATATATATATACACACACATACCATATTTATCGGGGTATTGCGCGCTCCGGCGTATAGCGCGCACCCCTAATGTTGACCCTAAAATCCTGTAAAAAAAACCAGTTTATTACATTTTACTACTTACAGTTTTGGTGTCTTGCCCGGCGTCCATCGGCGGCCTCGTCCGGTCCGGCGTCCGTCTGCGGCCTCGGTGGTGTCCTCCCGGCTTCTCCCGCGGTGTCTCCGTGTCAAATCCCCGCTTCCCGCGCTCAGTTTGAAGCCTCCGCCGACATATACCGAGCGCAGTACACTCGGGTATATTCGGCCACGCTCGGCTTCTCACGCATAAACGTCACAGAGCGTGACTACGAGCGAAGCTGAGCCTGACCGAATGTACCCGAGTGTACTGCGCTCGGTATATGTCGGCGCAGGCATTCAAACTAAGCGCGGGAAGCGGGTATCGGCGTATATCGCGCACCCACGATTTTGCCCTGATTTTCAGGGCAAAAAAGTGTGCTGTATACGCCGATAAATACGGTATATATATTCAGTTTGAAGCCTCCGCCTTTTTACAATTATTTTTAGAAGCCTCATTGGGGGGCTTTGATGAAATATCAGGGGTCTAAGCAGATCTATCACTCACTGTGTTCATTCAGAAAAGGAAGGGGTTGGTAATATATATACTTACCGGCCCCTTCCCCTCGTTCACCATCCTGAAACATCTCCCCTGTGTGTCTGCAGCAGCAGCTGGCGAAAAAGGGAGGAGGGAAGCCGGAAGTATTTTGGTGGAATGGGGTCGAGTATTATGCCCTGTATACACGATCGGATATCTGATGGAATCTAATCCGATGGATTTTTTCGTCGGATATCCGATGAAGCTGACTTTTATCAGTCTTGCCTACACACCATCAGTCAAAAATCCAACGCGGTGATGTAAAACACTACGACGTGCTGAGAAAAATTAAGTTCATGCTTCCGAGCATGCATCGACTTGATTCTGAGCATGCGTGGATTTTTGACCGATGGCCTTCCGCACAGACAATAATTTTTTTCTATCGTTTTTTTTATCCATAGGAAAAATGTAAAACGTTATTTTTTTTCACCGATGGAAAACAAACCGATGAGGCCCACACACGATCGGTTTGACCGATGAACAGTCCATCAGTCTGTTTTCATCGGACAAACCGATCGTGTGTACAGGGCTTTAGCGTGTGCACTCCTAATCTCACACAGTAGGGCAGAGATTGCTGTCACCCGGGGATTGCTGTCAGTCGGCCAGGGGACGGTGTCTGGAAGTTGTTAGTATTATTTATTTATTTTTTTACTAATTTTTAAAATATATATATATTTTTTTTACAATCATTTTTAGGAGCCTGAATTGGGGCTTTGGTAAAATATCAGGGGTCTAAGCAGACCTATCACTCACTGTGTTCATTCAGAAAAGGAAGGGGCTGGAAAATTATATATTTACTTGCCCCTTCCCCCCGCTCAGCATCCTGAAACATCTCCCCTGTGTGCCTGCAGCAGCAGCCGGCTAATTTTTTTTAGGAGCCTCATGGGGGGGTGGCTTTGATGAAATATCAGGGGTCTAAGCAGACCTATCACTCCCAGTGTTCATACTTTTCAGCCGCTTGATTGGCCGGGCCATGATGACATCACTCCCATGCCTACCTGAGTCTCATCATCATAGCATCATCAGAGTTGTGCTGTAAATTTATGCTTGGTCGTGCATGCGCAGCTCAGCACTGTCAGTCAAGCAGTCATGGCATAAAAGACCAACGGTTTTAATCTCTCACCAATATATCCAAAACTAAAAAAATATTTGGCTACACAAACTACACACTTATGGTGTTGTTTTTCCCTTCGTAGGTTCAGTTCACTAAGCAACTTGTTTTAGGTTAAATGTTTTTGGTGTGATAATTTTTTCAGGTGTGATAGATGTGCAGCTCTCCACCTCACTGCACATCCAGTATAACGAAAACACCGGAAGTGTCCTCACCGGCTCCCCCCGACGCGTTGCGTCACAGGTCACATGACTTTCTCAAGGGAAATTAAGCCATGTGACGGGTATTTAAGCCACAGTTTTACTATTATTTGCTGCCACAATTAGGCATGACAAAAAAAATCTGCACCAAAGCAAAGTTGCTTGATATTTATAGCCAAGGCAGAATGTTACTTTTTATTGGATCCGTTGCTAAAACAAATAAAAAAAAAAATCATAGATTCCAGGTACATCAGTGTAAAAAAAAAAAAAAATGAAAACCTGAAACATAAAATAACAGTAATTGAAAGTGGGAGGTTTCCATGGTGATCACAAGATTCAATTGAACTAACTGCCGATAATACTGAAAGAGTGACATTAGTGAGCGAAGAAAATGACAAAAAAAAAATCTCGACATGAAAAGGCAAAATGATTTGCATGCAGTCGTCGTGTCAGCCGTTACCGAAGCCGTATTGTAATTTCAGCCGCTGTTATATGTTGTGGTTTTCTTCAAAGAACATAAATCATTTTATTTTCTGTAAATCTGAATAATGTAATTGAAGAACAAGGAATGTTCAGGATCTAAAATTTGCTCCAATTTGATTTTCTTTTATATGGAGAGTAAAACACAGGGGCCCAGATTCTCAAAAGGCTTACGACGGCGCAACGCCATGTACGCCATCGTAAGTCCTAATCTGGGCGGTAGTATCTATGCGACTGATTCTTAGAATCAGTTACGTATAGATATCCATTAGATCCGACAGGCGTAAGGCTCTTACGCTGTCGGATCTTAAATGCATTTTTTTTTTTGCTGCTAGGTGTCGCCTCCGTCGTTTTCCCCGTCGAGTATGCAAACTAGCTAGATACGCGAGTTCCCGAACATACGCGCGGTCGACGCAGTGAAGTTACGACGTTTACGTTAGGTTTGCGCGGCGTAAAGTTGCCCCTGCTATATAAGGGGCAACCAATGTTAAGTATGGCCGTCGTTCCCGCGTCTAAATTTTCAAATTTACGTCGTTTGCGTAAGTCGTCCGTGAATGGGGCTGAACACCATTTACGTTCACGTCGAAACCATTGACGTCCTTGCGACGTCATTTGGAGCAATGCACCCTGGGATATTTTCCAGACGGCGCATGCACAGTACGTTCGGCGCGGGAACGCTCTTAATTTAAATGCTCCACGCCCCCTACCCGGCTAATTTGAATTAGGCGGGCTTGCGCCGGGTGATTTACGCTACGCCGCCGCAACTTTACAGGCAAGTTCTTTGTGAATAAAGCACTTGCCTGTAAAACTTGCGGCGGCGTAACGTAAATCAGATACGTTACGCCCACAGAGTTTTACGGCAATCTACGAGAATCTGGGCCATGATTTCTGTTAGCGCTATATAGATCGTTTTTAGAAGTTCAGTCACCTTTCTAAGCTCACTAGCCAATAATGTATATCTTAAGCTAAGGCTTTTTTTTGTTTTGTTTTTTTTATTCGTTTTGGGTAGAGTACAGGCCAACATTTTTATATAATTGTATCATTTTAAATTTATATCTAATAATTTTATATAATTTTAATTTTTGTCAAAAAAATGTATATAATTTTATAATTTTATATCTTAAGCTAATAATTTTTTTTGTTTTTGTTTTTTTATTCGTTTTGGGTAGAGTGCAGACCATCATTTTTTTTATATCATTTTATAATTTAAAAAAAATCACAATTTTTTTTTTATTTATTTCCTGGCTGAGACCATGCACTATACAGATGATATTGCAGATTTTTATATCATGCATTTCTTGAAGGAAAGTCCACTTTTTTCAAGGATGCACTTGCAGTCAATAAACAGGGGTCTTCAAACTTTCTAAACAAAGGGACAGTTTATTGTCCTTCAGACCTTAGGGGAGGCCGGACTGTGGAATGTGGGAAGTAGAAATTGTCCTGGAATCAGTGGAAGTAAACAATGCCCCTCTTTCTAAAAAAAACAATGCCCCTCTTTGTGGGAGGAATAGTGCCCCATTGTTGGTGTCAGTGGGAGGAATTGTGCCCCATCATTGTTGTTAGTGGAAGAAATAGTGCCCCATCATTTGTGTCGGTGGGAGGAATAGTGCCCCATCATTGGTGTCAGTAGGAGGAATAGTGCCCCATCATTGGTGTTAATGGGAGGAATGGTGCCCCATCATTGGTGTCAGTGGGAGGAATAGTGCCCCATCATTGGTGTCAGTGGGAGGAATAGTACCCCATCAATTGTGACAGTGGGAGGAATAGTGCCCCATCATTGGTGTTAATGGGAAGAATAGTGTCCCATCATTGGTATCAGTGGGGGGAATAGTGCCCCATCATTGGTGACAGTGGGAGGAATAGTGCCCCATTGCTGGAGTCAGTAGATGAAATAGTGCCCCAAGGACCAGATAAAGGCAAGCAAATGCCCTGGCCCTGGAGCCACAGTTTGGAGATCACTGGTATAAAGAAACAAAATATCATGTAAGTTACAAATGTACTCACATTGCCTAAACATTATTAAAATTATTAATAGTGGCCTAGATTCAGGTAGATTTGCGCCCTCTTACGGAGGCGCAGCGTACCGTTTTAACACTACGCCTCCGTAAATCACGTGCGCTACGCTTCATTCACGAAGCAGTAGCTCCATAATTTGCGCGGGCGCTCCGTAAAAATGGCCGGCGTAAGCGCACGTAATTTAAATGATCCCGTAGGGGGCGTGGATCATTTCAATTAGGCGCGTTCCCGCGCCGAACGTAGTGCGCATGCTCCGTCGGGAAACTTTCCCGACGTGCATTGCGGTAAATGACGTCGCAAGGACGTCATTTGCTTCAACGTGAACGTAAACGGCGTCCAGCACCATTCACGAATCACTTACGCAAACGGCGTAATTTTTAAAAATCGCGACGCGGGAACGATGGGTATACTTAGCATTGGCTGCCCATGCTAATAGCAGGAGCAGCCTTACACAGAACCCGACGAACCTAAACGACGTAAAATGCGTACGCAGGGTGCGCGTAGGGTTGTGAATCGGCGTGAGTATGCAATTTGCATACTCTACGCTGACCACTACGGGAACGCCACCTAGCGGCCATCGTAAGAATGCAGCCTACGATATGACGGCATAAGAGCCTTATGCCAGTCATATCTTAGGCTGCAGTCGGCGTAACAAGCTTTCTGAATACAGAAAAGTCGTTACGCCGGCGCAACTAAGCAATTGCGTTGCGTAACTATGGATACGCAGACTTAATTGCTTACTGAATCCACCCCAGTGATTATAAAGAAAAATAAACAAACAAATAAACATGTCTATACTTACCTGCTCTGTGCAATGGAATTGCACAGAGCAGCCCTGAACCTCCTCTTATTGGGTCCCCTGCCAACACTCCTAGCCCCTCCTCTCTGTTCAGTACCCCCATGGGAAGCCGATTCCCACTGGGTCACTTGTGCATGCTCCCTCAAGCCCGGCTACTGCGTCCATTGACACAGACAGTGGCACTCGGCGCTCCCTCCTCACTGGCTTTGATTGACAGCAGCAGGAGCCAATGGCTTGCGGTGCTCCAGCAAAACCAGTGAGACCCAGAAGTGAGGGGAGAGAAGAGCTGCAAACGTGCATAGCGCTGGATGGAATGAGGGCTCAGGTAAATAAAATGGGGGTTGAGGGGCCAAAACGGATGCCTAAACATTTTTTACCTTAATATAAGGAATGCATGAAGATAAAAAACGGTTTCGGCTTTAGAACCACTTTAACCACTTGCTTACTGTGCACATACACCCCCTTCCTGCTCAGACGAAATTTTAGCTTCCGGCACTGCGCCGCTTTAACTGACAATTGCGCGGTCTGCGAAGTGGCTCCCAAACAAAATTGACGTCCTTTTTTTCCCACAAATAGAGCTTTCTTTTGATGGTATTTGATCACCTGTGCGGTTTTTATTTTTTGGGCTATAAACAAAAAAAGAGCGATAATTTTGAAAAAAAAAACACAATGGCCCGGATTCAGGTAGATTTGCGCATTTTTTACAGAGGCGCAGGGCAACGTTTTTGCCCTGCGCCCCCGCAAATTTACTGCGCTGCCCTTGATTCACGGAGCAGTAGCTCCGTAAATTGCGTAGGCGCGCCGGTAAAATGTCCGGCGTAAGCGCGCGCAATTTAAATGATCCCGTAGGGGGCGGGAATCATTTAAATTAGGCGCAGTCCCGCGCCGAGCGTAGAGCGCATGCTCCGTCGGGAAACTTTCCCGACGTGCATTGCGGTAAATGACGTCGCAAGGACGTCATTTGCTTCAAAGTGAACGTGAATGGCGTCCAGCGCTATTCACGATTCACTTATGCAAACTACGTAAAGTTTAAATTTCGCGACGCGGGAACGACGGGTATACGAAGCATTGGCTGCCCATGCTAATAGCAGGGGCAGCCTTACGCGAAAACTGCCATACGCAAACTACGTAAACTGCGTACGCAGGGCTCGCGTAACGTTGTGAATTGGCGTTAGTATGCAATTTGCATACTATACGCTGAGCACAACGGGAACGCCACCTAGCGTCCACCACAAGAATGCAGCCTAAGATATGCGGGCATAAGAGCCTTATGCCATGCATATCTTAGGCTGCAGTCGGCGTAACGAGGTTCCTGAATCAGAAGCATTCGTTACGCCGGCGCAAGTAAGCAATTGCGCTGCGTAACTATGGTTACACAGGCGCAATTGCTCTTTGAATCCGGGCCAATATTTTTTACTTTTTGCTATAATAAATATCCCATTTAAAAAAAAAACATTTTTTTCCTCAGTTTAGGCCGATACGTATTCTTCTACATATTTTTGGTAAAAAAATCGCAATAAGCCTACAAAATAGAGGATGGATTTAGGAAATTTTTAAAATTCAATACAGGAGGAATCAGAGGGCCCTGCTCATTAGAGCTTTTAATCTAGGAGGGAGGGTCAAGTGATACAAAAGGTAATAACTATGGGGGATAATCTGATGGAGAAAGTAAAAGTACAGTTGTTAGGTGGGGGCCGGATAGGCTTCTCTGAAGAGAAGGGTTTTCAGGGATTGTCAAAAAGCAAGAAGAGTAGGAGCTAGATTGGGATAGGGAGTTCCAGAGGGATGGGAGAGTCTTGTGAAAAGTCCTGGAGGCAAGCATGGCAGGAGGTGACAAGGGTACTGGAGAGCAGGAGGTTCTGTGAGGAACGAAGGGAACGGGTAGGTTGGTGAATAATGGCCCATCATTGATATCAATGGAAGGAATTATGCTCCATCGTTGGTGTCAGTTGGAGGAATTTTCTTGGGGCCCCCACATGCAATTTTGCTCTCCACCTGCTCTCAGACATACAATAAATATCAGCTACACTTAAAATCAGTTTACTGTATCAGATCAGGCAGTGATTGCGATTGGTTGCCAGAGGTTTCAGCACCACTTACTGACTGGTTGCTAGAGGTTACAGCACACATTACCGCTTACTGATTAGTTGCTAGAGGTTACAGCACATGATTTCTTCTTGTTGATTGGTTGCTAGAGATTACTGTACAGTAATACTGCTCACTGATTGGTTGCTAGAGGTTACAGCACATAATTTCTTCACTGCAGAGGGGCATGATATACATATGAATGCAGCCGCTATTTACATATGAATGCCGCCGCCCTCAGCTATTTACATATGAATGCCGCCGCCCTCAGCTATTTACATATGAATCCTGTCACTATGTACACATAAATGCTCCCGTTATTTACATATGAATGACAGTTATTTACATGTAAACACAGGGTTTGCTGGTGAGTCATCTGTGCACAACAATAGGGCAGAGCTGGGCAGCATTAGTAGCAGCACTTCACACTGAGATATCAGGACACAGCACAGCACTAAAACTTCAAGGGACAAGGAAATTTAAACTGGGATAGTTGGCAAGTAGCTGCTTTGGGCCCCACAACAATGACAGGACAATGGGCAGCTGCCCCTTTTGCCCTACCTTAAAGACGGCCCTGAATAGTACCCAATTGTTGGTGTCAGCAACAGAAATGATACCCTATTGTTGGTGTCAGTGAATAGAAGTGTGTCCCAAGGGCCAGATAAAGTCAAGCAAAGGGCCAAATTCCGGCCCCAGGGCTGCTGTTTGGAGACCTAGAAGAAGAGGGTGAATGAAAAAAAGTACCTCAATTCTCAACTATGGCCCCATACACACCATAGAATCTATCCGCAGATAAATCCCATCAAATGGGTTTCAGCGGATAGATTCTATGGTGTGTACACTCCTGCGGATATTTATCCGCAGATAAATCTCCCCTGGGATGGATTTCCAGCAGATGGATATTTGCTGACATGCTCAACAAATCCATCTGCTGGAATCCATTCCAACGGATGGATCCGCTCGTCTGTACAGACTTACCGGATCCATCCGCCCAAAGGGATTCCCCGCACGCGTCGTAATGATTTGACGCATGCGTGGAATTCCTTATATGACAGCGTCGCGCCCGTCGCCGCGTCATAATAGCGGCGACGGCGCGACACGTCATCGGCAGAGGATTTCAGCGCGGATTTCAATGCGATGGTGTGTACACGCCATCGCATAGAAATCTTCTGAAATCCTCGAGAGGATTTATCCGCGGATACGGTCCGCTGGACCGTATCTGCGGATAAATCCTCTCGTGTGTATGGGGCCTGTGTTTCAAATAGCTTTGTCTGTTAAAACTTTTATGAGATTTTAGTGATTTGACTTGCATGTTGCTTAATAGAAGAAAGTGCAGAGTGATGACCTAATCAGCGTGCTGCAGCTCCTTCGCTATCCAATCACAGTGCGTGACCAAGCTGTATTGTTTTGAATGCGCAGAAGAAATTTAAGGTCAGGGAGCTGGCTATGCTCACCAGGTTCTCAACTCTTGTCCTCAGGGCCGACTAACAGGCCAGATTTTAAGTATTACCTTGGGGAGATGCAGACTAGAATACTACAATCACCGAGCAGCAGTGGCGGCTGCTGCTCAAAATTTTTAGGGGGCGCAAACAAATAAAAAAAAAAAGACAATTGCAGCCTCACTGTGCCCATCAAAGGCAGCCACTGTGCCCATCAAATGCAGCCTCTGTGCCATGCCATCAATTGTCGCCACTGTGCCATGCCATCAATTGTCGCCACTGTGCCATCAATTGTCGCCACTGTGCCATGCCAAATGCAGCCACTGTGCCATCAAACGCAGCCACTGTGCCATCAATTGTCACCACTGTGCCATCAATTGTCACCACTGTGCCCATCAATTGTCACCACTGTGCCCATCAATTGTCACCACTGTGCCCATCAATTGTCACCACTGTGCCATGCCAAACGCAGCCACTGTGCCATCAAACGCAGCCACTGTGCCATGCCATCAATTGTTACCACTGTGCCCACATCAATTGTCCCCACTGTGCCCACATCAATTGTCCCCACTGTGCCCACATCAATTGTCCCCACTGTGCCCACATCAATTGTCCTCACTGTGCCCACATCAATTGTCGCCACTGTGCCCACATCAATTGTCGCCACTGTGCCCACATCAATTGTCGCCACTGTGCCCACATCAATTGTCCCCACTGTGCTCACATCAATTGTCCCCCACTGTGCCCACATCAATTGTCTCCACTGTGCCCACATCAATTGTCCCCACATCCATTGTCCCCACTGTGCCCTGTAAAATGCTGCCAGTCAGATTGCCCCCACCCCCCCCCCCCTGCCCGGCACTTACCTTTCTGGGGTTCGCCATCCTCCTTCCACGGTCCCTCAGTGTCTTCTGCCGCCCTCGATGACGCTTCAGCCAATCAGGTTACTGATAACCAGAATCAGTGAACCTGATTGGCTGAGACGGCTGTCAGTCTTATCCAAGGGACGTAGCCCACTACGTTCCGAGGATAAGACATCCGGGAGCTAAAGGGCTGTACTGGAAAAGCCTATCGCTGGCTCTGATAGGCACTTCCACACAGCCAACCAGCTGTCCTTATTCAGATAATCGGCGCCCAATGTCCGGTTATCTGAATAGGCTGGCAATGCATTAATGTATGTTATTTGCGCGGCGCTGCAAAACAATTTTTTAAAAGCCTTAAAGGGCCTGTTTTTTTTTTTTTACGACTACAGGAGGGGGGGGGGGGGGCGCGCCCGGGCGCCCCCTATGGACAGGCCGCCACTGCCGAGCAGCAAATTATATCACCTGTGATCATGGGCGTCCGCTAAAATATTTTCAGGGGGGGCACTTCCGCAGCGGCGATACACATTTAACCCTTTCTTCAAACGCTATCAGGGGTTAAAAGCGCCCCACTAGCGGCCGAATAGCGCAGCTAAAAAGATGGTAAAGCGGCACTTTTTAGCGGCGCTTTACCGATAACGCATCCAGTTAGCAATGTGAAATAGCTCTTGAGATAGTTCAGCTTCACTCCATGCCCATATAAATATAGCCTAGAGAATGCACAGACCCCCCTTCAGCACAGACCCCTCCATTCAGCACAGACCCCTCCATTCAGCAAAAACCCCCCTTCAGCACAGACGCACCTCCCCTCCCCCCATCCCATTCAGTACCTCAGATCAGCCATCAGCACGGTCGGGTCACAGCAGGTTCCCTCCTGGGAGGCAGCTTCACTCTGCTCGCTGTGTCTGTGTGACATCCGGCCCGGGACCACTCAGCCCGTGGCCGCAAGGCTCTTCAACACTTTCTCGATTTTCCAGGGGGGGTCGATTGCCCCCCCTTGCCCTATACATCACAGGCATATTGCCCATGCCTGTGATGTATTTCAGTTATCTTGCAAACCTGGCCTGTTGCTGTTGGGGGGTCCTGAGGACAGGAGTTGAGAATCACTGCATTACAGTCTTTTGACAGGTGAGATAATTCACATATATGTATTTTGTCTTTCTATTTAGCACATTGTCTACACTTCTGCTTCAAAACACCTACAAGACTATTCATTTCATTTTCACGAGATGTATTTCTCATTTGTGATCGTCACAAAGGGGGAGAGGTTAATTGACTGCAGAAATTGACTGTAGCACAAGTCCCCCGAGTATCCACATGAAGTCCTTCAATCTCATTTCTCTTTATTTCCACTGTTATCAACAGCACTTGGAAAGACTAATACTTAAGATAATCAAATATCAGAAGAGTGCTAGAAATGTTGATGGAAAAATAAACAACCCAGATTTCTGATGCAAGATTCAGAAAATCCTTACCACAATATCGAATTTATTGTCAAAGCGAAAATCCAGGCAGATACACCATTAAAATACGTGCAATGAAAACTGTCAGATCTGCCATGTGATTTGTGATTATATCCAGTTACCTTTGTGAAAGTATAAAAATACATACTTGAGCTCCAGTCCAGTAACTTTCCCTAGGCTGAGATTATGGGCCAGATCCACAGAGAAAGTGCGCCGGCGTATCTATTGATACGCCGGCGTACTTTCAAATTTCCTGCGTCGTATCTTTAGTTTGAATCCTCAAACCAAGATACAACGGCATCTGGGTAAGATCCGAAAGGCGTACAGCTTCGTACGCCTTAGGATCTTAGATGCAATACTTCGGCGCCCGCTGGGTGGAGTTTGCGTAGTTTTCCGCGTCGGATTTACGACGATCCGCGAACGTACACGCGGCCGTCGCATTTTCTAACGTTGTCTGTAGTCGGCTTTTTCCGGCGTATAGTTAAAGCTGGTATTTTGTGGCGTATAGATAGACTTGCCATGTTAAGTATGGCCGTCGTTCCCGCGTCAAAATTTTTTTTTTTTTTCGTAAGTCGTCCGTGAATAGGGATGGACGTAACTCACGTCTAAGTTCAAAAAATGAAGTCGTTGCGACGTCATTTCGCGCAAAGCAAGGCGGGAAATTTCAAAACGGAGCATGCGCAGTTCAATCGGCGCGGGGACGCGCTTCATTGAAATGAATCACGCCCCCTACCCGCCGATTTGAATTCCACCACCAGAAATACACTACGCCGCCGTAACTTAAGGCGCAAATTCTTTGAGGATTCGAAGATCCGCCAGGTAAGGTACGGCGGCGTAGCGTATCTCTGATACGCTGCGCGGATCTAATTCTATGTGGATCTGCCCCTATGTCATTTGTATGCTGCAGACAGGAGTAAGCATTTCCTAGGTCTTCTCTCCTCCACTGATCAGACTGCACATTTTAACCACTTAAAGCGGAGGTCCACACAAAAAGTAAACCTCCGCTTTTCGGAACCCTCCCCCCCTCCGGTGTCACATTTGGCACCTTTCAGGGGGGAGGGGGTGCAGATACCTGTATAATACAGGTATCTGCTCCCACTTCCGGGCATAGATAGGAGAGAGGGAGTAGCCGCTCCAGGTGGAAACCCAAATGAAAATCCACGTAGCAGATAACTCAGGTGCAGGCAATGCACTCGGCAAAGCAGGAACGAGAAATGTCTCTGGACAGCCGCACTCTGAACAAATTGTAGCCTTTATTAAAAGTAGGACAGCACTACTAGTGCTTAGTTCCAGTTCGAAACGCGTCAGCAGTCAGGTTTTGTTTTATTTTTGCCGTGACTTGTAGTGCTGTCCTTCTTTTAATAAAGGCTACAATTTGTTCAGAGTGCGGCTGTCCAGAGACATTTTTTGTTCCTGCTTTTCCGGGCATAGATAGCCACAGAATCTGCGGATATCTACGCCACCTCCATTCCCCCCATTCCCCCCACCTGTATTCTGGGAAGCACACAGTTCCCAGAACACTGGGGACCAGTGAAGATGCACCGCGCGACTCGCACATGCACAGTAGGGAATCGGGCAGTGAAGCCGCAACGCTTCACTTCCTGATTGCCTCACCAAGGATGGCGGCGGGGCAGCCGTGAAACGAGCGATTGCTTGTCTTTGGCTGCCGACATCGCGGGCACCCTGGACAGGTAAGTGTCCATTTATTAAAAGTCAGCAGTTGCCGTAATTGTAGCTGCTGGCTTTAAATATTTTTTGTTTAGGTGGACATCCGCTTTAAAGTGTAAGTGACACCCCCCTATCGTTTTCAGCCAAGGAAGCTGCCATCTTTGCCTCTGTTTAATATACAACTGCCATGCACTCAGTTATGACACTTTAACGTTCCCTAGCACAACTCTAGAGCAAAACCATTCTGCCTCTGACCCAAATTATGAAAACATGCAGAGAGCGAGGGACAATCTGCTTGCTTCTGTGTGTCCAACCGTCGAAAGAGGCCAAACCCTTTTATTACCACAGTTTTATAGACAGAATGACATCATTCACATGAGCACAACTGATTGGTCAGTCCATATATGGCATTCCTTCTTGTAATGTTTATTCTTGGCCTCGTGGCTTTCACTTCATACTCTTTCGCCATTTTTCTTCAGTCGATGGAGGGGGCTATGGGAGGAGCTGTTTAGGAGTGCAGTAGAAGGGAGGGGTTGGAGACATCTGCTTTCACTTAATCACATCCTGAAGGGTTGGTTAGCTCTATAATGTCTTTTAATGAAAATAATATTCTAATACACACACATATATATATATATATATATATATATATATATATATATATATATATATATATATATATATATATATATATAAGTATCTCAAGAAACAGAATCCCTCCAGGTAGCTCCTCCAGCACGCAAAAGGTGATTGACAGCCTCAGTTGTGTATGTTTCCCTATGAGACCATGTAGAGTGGGGTGTGTTCATTCTCTCCAGCCAGGTCTCAGATTACACTAAGCGCCCTACTCTATGCTGTGTAGTGTGTGACATCAGATCCCCACCACCTGCCTTTGTTCCCCCTGATCAAAGATGGTCCTATCCTTTTGGGGAGGAATGCAGATCAAGGCATTGTCATGAGGAGTACTATGACCTCTGTGAGAGGTAATAAATAGCTTGGAGTGTCACATTTACACAATGCTTATAATGCATGCACCTAACATGAAAAAATATACTGCTAGGTAAACTTTAACAACTTAAG
The DNA here is from genome assembly GCF_905171775.1 of Rana temporaria. Classification (NCBI taxonomy): domain Eukaryota; kingdom Metazoa; phylum Chordata; class Amphibia; order Anura; family Ranidae; genus Rana; species Rana temporaria. The sequence continues at coordinate 26,504,422 of NC_053490.1, read as the reverse complement.
GACTGCTGCACAAACCAATACGTCGACAGAATACAGGTATGTCCCCTTTATTTTGCCGCCGTGTGGTCACGTGCACGCCGCCGGCGGCATGCTCGCGACTCTGTCGTGAGTTCCGTAACTGTGCCTGCGGGACCTGCGGACTCGATGTCTGCCGGTGTCCCGCGATCGGGTCACAGAGCTGAAGAACAGGGAGTTGTCAGTGTAAACACAACATCTCCCTGTTCTTCCTAGTGACAGGACACTGATAGAATGCTCCCTCTCATCGGGAGCAACGATCAGTGACATGTCACTCGTGGCCACGCCCCCTAACAGTTAGAATCACTCCCTAGGACACACTTAACCCCTTCAGTGCCCCCTACAGGTTAACCCCTTTACTGCCAGTATAATTTTTACAGTAATCAGTGCATTTTTATAGCACTGATCGCTGTAAAAGTGACAATGGTCCCAAAATGGTGTCAAAAGTGTTTGACGTGTCTGCCATAATGTCGCAGTCACGGCCTAAACTGAGGGGAAAAAAAAAAAAATCTATATTTTTGGGGGATATTTATTATCGCAAAAAGTAAAAAATATACAAATTTTCTAATTTTTGGCTCTATTCTTGTTTATAGGGCAAAAATTAAAAACCGCACAGGTGATCAAATACCACCAAAAGAAAGCTCTATTTGTGGGGAAAAAAAGAAAACAATTTTGTTTGGGAGCCACGTCGCACGACCGCGCAATTGTCAGTTAAAGCGGTGCTGAATCGCAAAAATTGGCCTGGTCTTTGGCCAGCCAAATGATCCGGGGCTTAAGTGGTTTGAGCTTTGAGAAGAGGAATTTTGCACTTTTTGGAAACCACATTGACATTGGCCCGGATTCAGTTAGATTTGCCCCTTTCTTGCGGAGGCGCAGGACAAGGTTTTTGCCCTGCGCCCCCGCAAATTTACTGCGCTACCCGCGATTCATGGAGCAGTAGCTCCGTAAATTGTGTGTGCGCTGTGTAAATTTTCCCTGCGTAAGGGCACCTAATGTAAATGATCCCGTAGGGGGCGGGAATCATTTAAATTAGGCACGCTCCCGCACCGAGCGTAGAGCGCATGCTCCGTTGGGAAACTTTCCCGACGTGCATTGCGGCAAATGACGTTGCAAGGACGTCATTTGCTTTAAAGTGAACGTGAATGGCGTCCAGCGCCATTCACGAATCACTTACACAAATTACGTAAAATTCGAACGTCGCGACGCGGGAACGACGGGTATACTTTAGCATTGGCTGCCCCTGCTATTAGAAGGGGCAGCCTTACGCTAAACACGCCGTACGTAAACGACGTAAATTGCGTACGCAGGGCTCGCGCAACATTGTGAATCGGTGTTAGTATGCAATTTGCATACTATACACTGAGCACAATGGGAGCGCCCCCTAGAGGCCATCGCAAGAATGCAGCCTAAGATATGCGTGGCATAAGAGCCTTATGCCACGCAGATTTTAGGCTGCAGTCAGCGTTACGATGTTCCTGAATCAGGAGCATTCGTAACGCCGGAGCAAGTAAGCAATTGCGCTGTGTAACCTATGGTTACACAGGCGCAATTGCTTCTTGAATCTGGGCCATTGGTTGACAGTTCTGCTTTTCTCTTGGGATCTCACCTATACATTAGTTGTTCTTCAAATTGTTTTAAGGGCCATTTACATTTTTGCCGTGCCTTAATGCATGTTCGGGAAGGACCATTGTATCATACCTTACATTAAGTCAGCTCATTGAAAATAACCAACACACCGAAATTCCACACGAAAATTGGACGTGTTTCAGAATTTGTAACGCAACACATTGCAATGTGTGCGTATTGCCTTAGTGCAGGGATCTCCAAACTACGGCCCTCCAGTGGTTACGGAACTACACATCCCATGAGGCATTGTAAAACTCTGACATTCAAAGACATGAGTAGAGATGATGGGAATTGTAGTTCCTTAACAACTGGGGCCATAGTTTGGAGACCTTAGTGCATTGGCACGCCATTCTAAATAATGCAACATCTAAGTGGGCCCTTAATCGGACCAGCCTGAGTGCCAACTTTTGGTCCATGACTTATTTCCACGCTATTACATCTGTCTGACCTCTGATTGTCCCCATCTGCTATTGTTCTTCTACTGCCCATTATCAGAACTCCCCTTTAACCCTTGTCTACTCATCCTTACATACAATCACAGCTCTCATCAAGAGCTTGGCCTTCAAGTCGGTAAACTGCGACATCAATGAGACACGTTGGGGATGTCAATGTATGGAATAATGGCTCTCTGAGTAAACAGCAACCACTTCCATGCTCCTCATTGAACATGAAGAATGTCTTATCTCCATCTATTATGTAACAAATAAAAGAGAACATCAACCCATCTTGTATTCCGCATGACTTCACTTTGCATACCGCCCTATGCTTTTTATCCGCCAAGACCTGAAGCTTGTTTTTACAAGTAATATTTATTTTCTCCAATGTTTTAGACAGAAGGATAGGCATACAGATTGTTAAAGGCTCCCCCTCTTCTCTCTAAATCCAATTTAAACGACTGTTTCTATTCCTCCCTTCAAATTTATCATCATTGAAAAATAAATCATTTTCTTTTGAAAACACGCAGAAAAAAAAAAAGTAATGGCGCATCTCTCTAACAATTTTTGACAGCAGTTTTGCCCATGGAAAGAAAACATTTTTATGAACTGAATTTTAAATGACTAATAATTTGTTGACTCCCATCTTTGACAGCCGGCTGTGGTTTTAAATGTAAACAAGCTGTTGGCAAAAATTGTCCCATGGCGTCGCTAGTAGATTTCCCTTTACCCAAGTGAAGTACGTCGCTTTTTTTTAAAGCCAGCCGAATGTTCAGATAGATATTCAAAAAGACACTATTTAGCCCAATTATGTATTTATTAATAAAGTATAAAATGTATTCATTAAAAAATAAAATTTAAACAGGACTTACATAAAAAGCTAGAAAAAAGTAATTGGCCCAATTACGTATGCATTAAAAAAATTATACAATGTAAAAAAATATATAAAATTTAACTTGTATAAAAAAATAAACAAGTATAATATAAACTATTTAGTCCAGTTATGTATTTATTTAGTAGGGATATAAAATGTGACTTATATAAAAAAAATGTTATATTGTAAACTATTTAGCCCAGTTATGTATTTAAAAAAATGTATAAAAAGTGACTAGTTAAAAAAAACCAGTATAATATAAATTGTATGGCCAAACTATGTATTTATTAACACATTTTAAATTTATGACTACTTGTAGTATAAAAAAGCTAGCAAAATAACAAACTATTTGGCCAAAATAAGTATTCATTAAAAAAAATGATAAAATGTGAATAGTATAAAAAAACAAGTATAATATAAACTATTTAGCCCAATGATGTATTCATAAAAAAAATATATAAAATGGGAATATTATAAAATTATACATGTTTAATACAAACTATTTAGCAAAGGTATGTATCCTTAAAAAATATATATGTATATATATATATATATATATATATATATATATATATATAAAATATATAAAATATATAATATATATATTCTGTAACACTGTAAAAAAAAACAAAAAAAAACAAAGATCTTCCCAGTGGAGGCATTGTAGGAGAAGAAAACCCAAGGCTTTTACCAGTCAAAGCACTGTAGGAGAAGAAAAATCAAGGCCCTACTCAGTGGAGACACTGTAGAAGAAAGAAACCTAAGGCCCTTCCCAGTGGAGGCACTGTAGGAGAAGAAAAGCGAAGGCCCTTTCCAATGGAGGCACTGTAGGAGAAAGAAACCCAAAGGCTCTTCACAGTGAAGACACAGTACGAGACGAAAACCTAATGATGGCATTGTAGAAGAAGAAAACGCAAGGCTCTTTCCAGTGGAGGCACTTTAGGAGAAGAAAACCCAATGCCCTTCCAAGTGGAGGCACTGTAGTAGAAGAAAACCCAAGGCCCTTCTCAGTGGAGGCATTATAGGAGAAGAAAAGTGAAGGCCCTTACCAATGGAGGCACTGAAGGAGAAAAAAAAAACGAAAAGGTCTTCCCAGTGTAGGCACTGTACTAGAAGAAAACCAAAGGCTCTTCCCTTCCCAGTCAAGACACAATACAAGACGAAAACTTAAGGCCCTTCCCAGTGATGGCACTGTACGAGGAAATAACCCAAGGTTCTTCCCGGTCAAGACACTGAACCAGAAGAAAACCTAAGGCCCTTCCCAGTGATAGCACTGTACGAGGAAATAACCCAAGGTTCTTCCCAGTCAAGACACTGAACCAGAAGAAAACCCAAGGCCCTTCCCAGTAGAGGCACTGTAGGAGAAGAAAACCCAAGGCCATTCCCAGTCAAGGCACTGTACCAGAAGAAAACTGAGGGCTCTTCAGATGCTGGCCATACGCTGTTTGGCTGACGATTTTTTGCCTAGCTTCTTAAATTTAAAAATGAGGTTGAAGGTCTGAGGCTGACAGGGCCACCCACTAAGTGAATTTAGGCTGTTTCATCAGGAACCAGACAAAATGGTAATGGTCATCTTAAGTGGAGTCGCTGTAAGAGAAAAAATATCAGGACAACCCCCCACTCCCACTTAGGAAAGACTTGGGTCACCTAGTTCACACAGATACTGCTGCAAGAGTGAATAGATGTAATACGTTAACATACACAACCCCCCCCCTCCCAAAATGGCCTTACACTTAAAGTGATTGTAAAAACGATTTACTTTAAAACAGAAGTGAAAGGTAAAACATGTGTGTATAGATGTAAAAAAACAAAAAAAAACATTATAAATACTTTTTTCCCCTTTTTTTAAGTGATCACATTCCCTGTTTTCAGCTGCATAAGAGCTGGGGGGGGGGGAAGCAACAGCACACTGAGCAGGATCACCAGGTATTTTACTCAAAGGAAGCAATACAAAGAGAACAGGATACTGTTTCATACAAGTACATGGTACAGCAGGCACATATCAGGAATATGAAATGTTGGGGTAACAAATACTAAATGTATATTTAATGGAGTTCAGTTTTAAAGCGGGAGTTCACCCGAAATGTTTTTTTTAACATTAGATTGATGCTCATTTTGTCTAGGGGAATCGGCTCGTTTTTTTAAAAACGAAGCAGTACTTGCCGTTTTAGAGAGCGATCTTCCGGGTATGGTCTTCGGGACTGGGCTTTCCTATTTGATTTACAGTCTTCCGAAAGGCTTCCGACGGTCGCATCTATCGTGTCACGAGTAGCCAAAAGAAGCCGAACGCCGTGTGGCTCTATACGGTGCCTGCGCACCGACGTTCGGCTACTTTCGGAAAATCGTGATGTGATAGATGCAACCGTCGGAAGCCTGTCAGAAGACTGTCAATCAAATAGGAACGCCCAGTCCCGCAGCCCATACCCGGAAGCGGCGGAGAAGGTCGCTCTCTAAAACGGTAAGTACAGCTTCGTTTTTAAAAAAACTAGCCGATTCCCCTTGACAAAATGAGCCTCAATCTAATGTTAAAATTTTTTATTTCCGGGTGAACCTCCACTTTGACTAAATATTTGAAACTCTTGAATCCCACCATTATCCTCCTGCGTTAATATTTCATTTGTTTGCTTTACTTGTCCATAAACATTTCTCATTCTGTGTTAGGAGAAAAGTGTTGGAAGACATCATGGCGGAACTGTGATTGCCTGAGTTAAACTGTCAGGTCCTATTACTGTAACCCTCATGATTCTTCCCTCTGACATGATGCGGAAAGGCTGTTTGTCGCGTGTTGTTTTTAAAAATAAAAGCAGAGAGAAGGCATGGTAAATGTCACGGGGAGAGACGTCATCCGGAACATCAAGCTACTTAGAGGCAATTGTCTACATTATCTGGAACAGTTACATGGGGTTTATCATCTAAAAATATGCTATATTATGTATCATCACCTAGAGATATATTTCCCTTGTAATACACTTGATTAGTAGTAATGCTGGTATAAGGTTAATAGACTGAAAGTGAAGGCAACTATTCTATGGGCTAAACCAACCTTCTGAAATATAATGTGTTGATTCTAGGAAACAAGTGACTTAAAGTGGTTGCAAACCCGTTACAACCACTTTTACCTACAGGTAAGCCTAGATTAAGGCTTACATGTAGGTGCTCTAAATATCTCCAAAACCTCCATGGCTTAGGAGATATTTACAGAAATGATGGGCGCCGATGTCTACGGCGCTTGCGCCATAGACAACGGCGCAGGCGCACTTTAGCAACAGCGATCGTGCTGTTCCTAAAGGAGCCTGTGCCATGACTGGCGGCTCCCGCTGGCATGCTCGGGAGTGACGTCATCACGGCTTCAGCCAATCACAGCCCTGGAGCCGCGGTACCCCGAAGTAACCCCCGGGAGAGATGTCGGCCGCCCGAACGGTGTACGAGGACGGCTGCGGGGTCTTCAATCGGAGATGAGAATTACATACTGAGCTAGAATGCTATGCGTACTAGCTCATTATGCCTTTGTCTTGCAGGGTTTTGTTGTTTTTTTTTGTTTTTTTGTAGGCTTTACTTCCTCTTTAAAGTGTATACCCCAAACTTTTTATTTTTGTTCTGGATGGAGTAGTAAAGGATTAAAGCCAGTAAGGTTTTTGTTACTGCTTGTTTTCCCTTTGGCCCCAAAAATTAGCCCACAGGCGTTCACCTGACAGCAAACAACTTTGTATTCTGTGGCTGGAGGTACACTAACCACTTCAGCCCCGGACCATTTTGCTGGTCAATGACCAGGCCACTTTTTGCGATTCGGCGCTGCGTCGTGCGACGTGGTTTCCAAACAAAATTGGCATTCTTTTTTTCCCACAAATAGAGCTTTCTTTTGGTGGTATTTGATCACCTCTGCAGTTTTTATTTTTTGCGCCCAAAAAAAAAATAGAGCGACAATTTTGAAAAAAAATGAAATTTTTTTACTTGTTGCTGTAATAAATATTCCCCAAAAATATATATATATAAAAAAAAAAAAATTCCTCAGTTTAAGCAGATACGTATTCTTCTACATATTTTTCGTAAAAAATCACAATAAGCGTTTATTGATTGGTTTGCACAAAATGTACAGCGTCTACAAAATATCGGATAGATTTATGGCATTTTTATAAAAAATTTTTTTTACTAGTAATGGCGGCGATCTGCGATTTTTATCAGTACTGCGACCTTATGGTGGACACTTTGGACACTTTTGACACATTTTTGGGACCATTGTCATTTTTATGCCACCAGGGGCCACCAGGGGCGAGCAGGGGGCTAATGGCTGAAATGCAAACTCACGTTATATTACGTGATTTTGCGCAGCCGAGCAGACCTGCCACCGTAAAACTACGGTGGGCGGTCGGCAAGAGGTTAAGCTATTCACCGGATACAGAAGTAAGTGCCGGCCAGTACAGGCCCCAAAAATTAGCCCACAGGTGTTCACCTGACAGCAAAAATTTTGTATTCTGTGGCTGGTGGTACAATAGGCATTCACTGGATACAGAAGTAAGTATCGGCCATTACAGGCCTTAAAAATTAGCCCACAGGCGTTCACCTGACAGCAAACAACTTTGTATTCTGTGGCTGGTGGTACATTAGGCATTCAACGGATACAGAAGTAAGTGTTGGCCATTACAGGCACCAAAAATTAGCCCACGGCCACAGGCGTTCACCTGACTAAAAACAACTTTGTATTCTGTGGCTGATGGTACAGTAGGCATTCACCGGATACAGAAGTAAGTGCCGGCCAGTACAGGCCCCAAAAATTAGCCCACGGGCGTTCACCTGAATTTGAATCAAACATGGTCTACTGGTCACATGTGTTGAATTCCTCCGAGATCCATGCCTCATTCATTTTGAGAAATGTGAGGTAGTCAACACTGTTGTGAGCTAGGCGAGTGCGTTTATCGGTCACGACCCTCCCTGCTGCGCTGAACATCCTTTCGGACAGGACACTGGACGAGGGGCAAGCCAACAGTTCCATTGCAAATTGTGCAAGCTCTGGCCAGAGGTCAAGCGTGCCCACCCAGTAGTCCAGGGGTTCATCACTTCTCAGTGCATCCACATCGGTCGTTAACCCGATGTAGTCGGACACCTGACGGTCTAGGCGTTCCCTGATGCTGGATCCGGAGGACAGCTGTCGATGGGTCGGCTTAAAGAATGATCTCATATCATTAGTGACCAACACATCTTCAAACCTCTTCTTGCAGTCGCTGTTGGATTGGTACCCGCAACTGTTTCTCTGTGAGTGGAAATTCCTCTGCCAGCGCACGCAAAAGCAGAATGCCGCATTTCTCGAAGCAAGGCCTGGAAGTGCTGCATTCTGATAACCCTCTGTGATGGTGGTAACATTTACGCCATGTTTTGTTTGTACCGGGGGTCTAAGTACGTTGTCACCCAGTAGTGGTCCTTGTTATTTATGTTTTTTATACGGGTGGGGTCCCTCTTAAAACACTGGAACATGAAGGCCCCCGTTTGCACAAAAATGGAAGCGGTGTTGTGGCCTGGGTCCTGATTATAATCCAGGATAATGTCTTCCTCGTTCTCCTCCCCCCATCCACAGACAACACCAGGGATCCCAGAAAGGTTTAAAGCATGCTCTTCTTGCTCCTCCTCATTCGCCCCGGCACCATCCTCCTCTGACTCCTCTTCAGACTTCCGTTGTTGACTTGTCTCAGGTGGAGTAGCCCCCCCTGGGAATTCATCCAGCATTGCCACTCCTCATCTTCCTGCTCCTGCTCCTCGACGGCTTGATCAATGACACGACGCAATGCACTCTCCAGAAAGAAGGCGTAAGGTACGATGTCACTGATGGCGCCCTGGCTGCGACTGACCAGTTTGGTGATCTCATCAAATGGCCGCAGAAGTCTACATGAGTCGCGCATGAGCAGCCACTGGCACGGTGAAAAAAAAAACAAGCTCCCAGAACCTGTCCTGCTGCAGAGTTCTTACAGGTAGTCATTAACTGCACGTTTCTGCTGGAGCAGCCTATCAAGCATATACAAGGTTGAGTTCCATCGAGTCACAAAAAAGACGTCTGACGGGCAGGTTGTGTCGCCGCTGAATGTCAGCAAGGCCAGCCATGGCCGTGTAAGATCTTCTGAAATGGGCCGAGATTTTCCTGGCCTGCCGCAAGACGTCCTGGACCCCAGGGTATTTGGCAACGAATCACTGAACGACCAAGTTCAGGACATGTGCAATGCATGGCACGTGTAATTTTGCCCTGTTTCAGCGCGCTCAGCAGATTGGCACCATTGTCGCACACCACTTTACCAACTGTCAAATTGAGCGGTGTTAGCCACTGATCTGCCTGTGAACGCAAAGCTGAAAGGAGTGCAGGACCAGTCTGGCTCTTGTCTTCCAGGCACAACAGACGCAGCACAGCATGGCAACGTCTCACCTGGCATGTCAAATAGATTCTGGGGATCTTGGGCGGCGCAGCGGAAGAGACGGTAGAATCGGAAAAGGAGGAGTCAGCCGAGGAGGAGAGGGAGGATGTAGTAGGAGAAGAAGAGGCAGGCCTGCATGCAATCCGTGGCGGTAAAACCAAATCTACATGGGTGCCACGGGTTACATGCTTGACGGCCGTCAGAAGGTTCGCCCAGTGGGCAGTTAAAGTTATATATCTTCCCTGCCCGTGTTTGCTAGACCACGTGTCTGTGGTCAGATGTATCTTGGCACCAAAACTGTGTGCTAGAGATACATTCACTTGTCGCTGAACATGGCCATATAGCTCTGGGATGCCCTTCTGGGAGAAATATTTCCTTCCATGGACCTTCCATTGTGGTGTTCAAATGGCCACAAATTTTCGAAAGGCCTCCGACTCCACCAGTTTATATGGCAGTAGTTGGTGGGCTATCAGTTCCAACAAGCCAGCGGTCAACCGCTGGGCAAGAGAGTTATCCGGCGTCATCGTTTTTTTACGATCGAACATTTGGGCCACGTAAGCCTGCCCTTTTGCAGAAAAACGTGAGCACGGCATGATGGAAGGTGGAGTGGAGGACAATTGTGAGGATAGAAGAGATGGAGAAGGAGAAGAGGCTGGAGGGTGAGAGCCTGGAGTGTGGCTTTGTGGGTTCTTGTGGCGTTGCTCCCACTGGGCTTGGTGATGGGAGGTCAGGTGCCTTCTTAAGGTGGTCGTCCCTAGGTAAGTGTTGGGCTTACCGCGACTTATGCGTTGACTGCAAAGGCTGCAGATGGCAACACTATTGTCAGCAGCGGACACGGTAAAAAAAGCCCACACTGCGGAGCCATGGGCCGGCGTCCTGGGAGCTCCAGATGTGACCGTACATGGTTGATGGCTCGCTCCTGATACATCAGCAGTCAGGTTTGTCCCTCCTGTGCAATGTAAGTTCGGCCTGCTTCTCCTCCCTATCTGCTGGTCCATCTCTCCCTCTGAACTCTCCTCCTCTTCCTCTCTTGTGGGCACCCTTGTGACGTCTGTAGACACGTCATCATCGACGTCACTTTCCCCACCACTAACAGTAGAGATCTTGGAGTAGGCAGCAACAGTGGGGACCAACCTCCTTGGACTGATCTGGGTACTGTCGCCAGACTGCTGAGTGGCGGCTGTTGCTACCTCCTCTTCCTGATCCAATGCCAAGAATGGCTGCGCATCGGAAATGTTTTCAGATGGATCGGAAGATAATTCCTGTGACTAAAGCGGAGGGTATATGGTGGTGGTGAGCCACTCAACCAAGTCTGGTGCGCCATTTGACGTAATCGAACGCACCTTGTGCCTCTTCCCACTTTGGCTCCAGCCTGGTGCTCCTGCCCAACCACTACCACCCCTGCGGAAGGTCCTTCCTCTTCCTCTGCCTGTCATTTTTTAAATGATCCTGTGACAAAAGTCTCTAGAGAAGCGCAGTATATGTGAAAGAAGGTATATAACACCCCTCTTCAATCTGCCGTTTTGGGGGGCCACTGGTTTATCGCACCAGTTATAAAACTTGCACACCAAACAATAGTACACCTATACCAGTCCTTGAAAGGACTTTTGTGGACCTGTCAGGTAACGATTTGTGTCACTACAGTCTGTCCCTGCTGCACACACAGCAACCTGTCCCTACACTGACAAAAAGCAGAATGTAAAATTGCCACCAGATCAGGTCTATTTATAAGGTAGGGGGTATGTCCATGTGCTGAAATGTCTCAATTGGCTGTCCTGTACCACCTGATGGATGTGTCATGGGTCAAAGTTCCCTTTCAATGAAAAATGGCGCGCGCCTATGGAGACGGAGGATGATTGACGGCCGGCTCTGGCGCGTCACGCTTCTCCGGAAATAGCCGAAATAGGCTTGGCTCTTCACGACGCGTGCGCATAGCCTGTGCGCAGGCGCCGTGAAGAGCCGAGACCTACTCCGGCTGTCTTCGGGGAGAGTGACGTGCCAGGGCCGGCCGTCAATCATCCTCCCTCTCCATAGGCACGCCCATTCCCCGCGGGAGCCGAAATCTACGATCTACGATTACAAGGTGAGTCCGGGGTTAAAAAAATCGGGACAGGCATACTGTAGCTCGCGCTACAATGCCTGTCTCGATGGTAAAATCGTGTCGGGGGGGGTGAACTACCGCTTTAAGTATAGGCATTTTCAGCAGGGGTTACGCGAGACCCTTAAAATTATTTCAAGGGTTCCTCTGATCTAAAAAGTTTACGGTAGTCTGACTTATAGGATGTGAAGCCTGCCATTGATAAAATATAAAAGTAGCCAGTTGCCCAGGTAAAAGGCTGATCCATGGGTTTGGATATATTTTGGGTCTCTGAAGATTTGGCCTCATCCTGTTGCTTGTTTCAGGTCAGAAAGGTCCAAATCCAGACATTTAGGCCCAGATTCACAAAGAGCGGGCTCACATTACGCCGCCGTAGAGTTACCAATGTACGCTACGCCAAGAGAGGCAAGAAATGCATTCAGCAAGCTATTGCTCCCAAGCTGCGCCAGCGTGGCGTGGGATTCAAAGGCGTATACCAGCGTAGGTGGAAGTGGGCGTGACCCATGCAAATGAGGCGTGACCCCATGCAAATGATGGGCCGAGCGCCAGACAGATACCTATCACAAACTGCGCAAGTGCCATGACGTGGACACATCCCCCTGCGCATGCTCACAACCACGTCTGAACAACTGGCTAAACTACGCCGGATCACTGCGTACGGCGTGAACGTAACCTACGCCAAGCCAGACACACGTCCAACGTAAAATACGCTGGCTTGTGTTCCCTGGTGCAGACCTTTGCATGTCTGCTGCTGGGTTGCACCTCCTTTATGGGGAATAACTTTATGCCGGACGTACAACTTACGCACACCTCGCGTAGCCTGCATCGGGCGCACGCAGGTTCGTGAATCGCCGTATTTCCCTCATTTGCACGTTTGAATGGCTAATAAATGGGAGCGGCACCATGCTCCCAGCCTAACTGTACGCCCACCCTACGCCGGCGTAAGCAAGATACATTGGCGGGGTGTAGCCTGGTTTTAGGCGCATATCTGTTTGTGGGTCTGGCGCACAGATACGACGGCGCACATTTGCACTTACGTCGGCGTAACTTGTTATATGTCGGCGTAAGTGCTTTGTGAATCTGGGCCTTAGCATTTATAGAAAGAGAATAGCAATGACAGCATCAGTATTTCCTTATGTGGAGGTTTCCTTTAATTGCAGAATTGTAAAATGAAGATGTTTTACAAAGCGCAGGCACCACGCCGAGCATTGATCTGTTATTCTTCGCTCTCCGGTGTAGCAGTGATTAATCAGGCAACTGTAATTCTAATTAAAGTCTTGTGTATTTTTCGTATTTGGCGGACAGTTTTAGACTAAATGATTACAAATGAAAGTGGGGCAGCTGTGCTACAATACTACAGAAGCCGCAGGGTGATTAAAGTATCAAACTAGAAAATTAACCATCAGTATCTATATCTGAGTGTTCTGAGATGGGAGAAAAGGCAAATATTTGCCACCCAAATATCTGCTATGGCAAATAAGTGTGGCTAAGAGACCCTGTCACAGAAAAAAAATCTTTAAATCAAACTCATATCTATACAGAAGAGTTGATACATACTTTTCTGCCCCCCATGCCACTCCCGCCAAGTGCTGGTGCATTTAGAGAACTGATCCCCTGAAGTCTCCCCGCAGCCCTTGCTGGTTTCCCCCTCTGACCTCATATCATTACCATATAACAATTATGTGTAGTCAGGTGGAGGAACCAGCGATAGACACTCAAGTGTTGGTTTCTCAGGGGACTTCGGGTAACCAGATCTCCGTAATAGAGCAGCACTAAGCGGCAAGAGTGGCAGAGAAAATCGGTATGCACACTCAATTGTGCCTAAGACTTTTTATAATGTGTCAGGGTCTCTTTAAATCAGAACTTCAGTCAATAATAAATAGAAAATAATAATAAATCTATAAAAGAGAAAATTAAAAAAGCAGCCTTTGTTGCAATACATACCTTCAATCCAGAGCTTCCCCCCATGCAGTATATCTTTTCTGCCACTAGATGTCACCAATATTCCAGGTATAATGACAGCCAGGGTCATTTTCTCTTTAACCATTTGCCCTGTGTTAGGACACTGAACTTACAAATTCCCGCCTCTTATGATACATGTCACACTGACAGAGCAGCCGCCACAGCCGTACTCCATTAGGCCGCTCCGGCTGCTCTGTCTTCTGTCTGTGTGAGTGACAGGCCCAGCTGGGAGATCGCCTGGCGCTCACGGGAGACTTGGGATGTCTGCCCTCCTCCCTCCTGCCTCACTTCTGCCAGCATTGTAACATGGCGGCGGCAGCGCAGGGGGGGGGGGGGGGGCCTTGTCAATATTCACTCCATAGGACACACAGACATTTTCCTGGTGCTACTCTTCCTGGTACATTTCATAAAATTTGTGGCTCCAGCTACTTCTCTTGTTTACACTGCTTTAGGCATGTAAGTAAAATTTTGGGATTTAGGGAAAGGAGACTATGCACTCATTGATCATATACAACTTGTGGGTAAGGATACTTTTACAGCAATTTATTACCCTTGAAATGGCCGGTAACAGTCCAGCTTATCTTCTGCTCCTGGGAAACCTCTCTGCTGCTCCTCTCTGTCAATCCCTCCACTGGCTTCCGCTCGCCCAACGAATTAAATTCAAAATACTAACTAATACCTACAAAGCCATCCACAACTCTGCCCCCAGCTACATTACTGACCTAGTCTCTAAATACCAACCTAATCGTTCTCTTCGTTCTTCTCAAGACCTCCTGCTCTCTAGCTCTCTCATCACCTTCTCTCATGCTCGTCTCCAGGACTTTTCCAGAGCCTCTCCAAGCCTATGGAACTCCTTACCCCAATCTGTCCGTCTATCTCCTTCTTTATTAGCTTTTAGAGGATCCCTGAAAACCCTCCTCTTCAGAGAAGCCTATCCTACCCACTTTTAACAACTGTACTTTAATTTTGTCCATCTGATCACCCCCCACATCTACTACCCTTTGTTCCACTTGACCCTCCCTTCCAGACTGTAAGCTCTAACAAGCAGGGCCCTACGATCCCTCCTGTATTGAATTGTATTGTAACTGTACTGTCTTCCCTGATGTTGTAAAGCGCTGCGCAAACTGTTGGCGCTATATAAATCCTGTATAATAATAATAATAATAAGACCACTGAGGGCACAGAAGAATATAACATTATCTTTGCTTGAGAGCTAAAAGATACCTTCATAAATGGACCCAGCATTTTTTTCTTCTCTCATTTTTTCCCCATGGTGCCATCTAAGGTTGGTGTGCTGTAAAGATAATGTTCTTCATGCAGCACCAACGTGGCCAACATTGGGTTGAGAGTCATGGCCCTGCTTTACTCGCATGGAATTTCTCCTTCAGTCTCGTCTCCAATGTTGGACAGGAAGATCTGACTCTCGGTTGGCATCTCAATACACTCCAAAGGCATACCTCCCAACTTTTTGAGATGGGAACGAGGCACATCTATTGGCAAAAGTATGTAGGCATAGGAAGTGATTAGTTAAACCCACAAGTGCTTTTTTTATCACTAATATTCCTTTATATTGGCTTTTGAATTTTACAAATGCAGCAATTTAGAAATTGGATGAAAGGTTTAGCGCTGGGAAACACTTTTTGAAAGATAAATAGTGCATTTTATATACAGCTATATAAAGAACACTTTTACAGCGATTTAATACCCTTGAAATGGTCGATAACACTCCAGCTCATCTTCTGCTCCTGGGAAACCTCCAAGACCACCGACGGCACAAGAGAATATAACATTATCTTTGCTTGAGAGCTAAAAGATACCTTCAGAAATAGATCCAGCATTTTCTTATTCTCTTATTTTTTTCCCCCATGGTGCCATCTAAGGTTGGTGCGCTGTAAAGATAATGTCCTTCATGCAGCACCATCGAGACCGAAATGAGGGGAAAAGAGGAGGAATGAAGGACAGAGGGACTTTGTTCCAAATCAGGGACAGTCCCTCAAAATCAGGGACAATTGGGAGCTAGTCGGGGTTGAGGTCAGGCTTTGTGTAGGCCACTCAAGTTTCTCCACATCAAATCATGGCTGGATCCAGATTTGTGCACCTGAAGCAATAACCGTCCACATACTTTTGGTCATATAATGTATAATGCCGCGTACACACGATCATTTTTCGGGTTTTTCAGGCTCTAGAAAAATCAATTTTTTTTTCAACTTGATCATTAAAACGGCCTTGCCTACACACGATCGTGAAAAAAAAAATGCTCTAGCAAAGCGCGGTGACGTACAACACGTACGCCGGCACTATGAAGGGGAAGTTCTATGTGGATGACGCCACCCTTTGGGCTGCTTTAGCTGATTTTGTGTTTAGTAAAAGATGATTATCGCTTTTCTGTCTGTTACAGCGTGATGAACATGCTTACTCCATTACGAACGGTAGTTTTACCAGAACGAGCGCTCCCCGTCTCATAACTTGCTTCTGAGCATGCGCGGATTTTTCACGTCGTTAAAGCCCACACACGACCATTTTTTACAACCCGAAAAACGACAACGTTAAAAACGTTGTGAAAAAATAGAGCATGTTCGAATTTTTTTTTCGCCCGTTTTTCAGAACCCAAAAAATGCTCTGAAACCCACACACAATCGTTTTTAAAGACATTAAAAAAAACGTCATTTTTATACAACCCTAAAAAATGATCGTGTGTTTGCGGCATTACATTTACCTGCTTTTCTACCGTGGTATGTTTTTCAATGATGAAGTTGTAGTTTGTTATTTCCACAGTATCATTTATAAACAGCATTGGACAAAACCTCTCATAGGTAGTACTTGTGCATATTAGCCACTTCATTACTGGGCACTTAAACCCCTTCGTGTCCAGACCAATTTTCAGCTTTCAGCGCTGACGCATTTTGAATGACAATTGCGCGGTCATACAACACTGTACCCAAATTATATTTTTTCTTCACACATAGAGCTTTCTTTTGGTGGTATTTGATCATCTCTGCGATTTTTAGTTTTTGCGCTATAAACAGAAAAAGACAGAAAATTTTGAAAAAAAAATATATGTTTTACATTTTGTTAGAATAATATCCCATTTTTTTTTTTTTTATATTTTTTTCCTCGGTTTAGGCCGATACGTATTCTTCTACATATTTTTGTTTAAAAAAAATCACAATAAGCGTTTATTGATTGGTTTGCGCAAAAGTTATAGCGCCTACAAAATAGGGGATAGATTTATGATTTCTTTTTTATTTTTAATTTTTTACTAGTAATGGCGGCGATCTGCGATTTTTTTTTTTGTCAGGCCTGCGATATTTTGGCGGACGTATCGGACACTTTTGACACAATTTTGGGACCATTCACATTTATACAGCGATCAGTGCTATAAAAATGCACTAATTACTGTATAAATGTGACTGGTAGGGAAGGGGTTAACACTAGGGGGTGAGGAAGGGGTTAAATGTATTCCCTGGGTGTGTTCTAACTGTGGGGGGAGGGGGGTGACTGGGGGAGGTGACTGATGCTGTGTCTCTATGTACAAGGGACACAGATCGGTCTCCTCTCCTCTGACAGCACGTGGAGCTCTGTGTTTACACACAGAGCTCCACGTCCCTGCTGTGTTCCCGCCGATCGCGTGTATCCGGCGGACATCGCCGCCGCCAGGTACACGCATCGGCTTCCCAACGATGCGCCGGGACAGTGTTTACCCGCTGCGCGCCCCCCAGCGACGCGCACGGGTAATGTAAACAATAGGACGTCTAAAGACGTCCACTCGGCACTTCAGGTCTGTAGTCGTTAATGAACTGAGAGGACCCAACTCACAGACTCGGGTAAAGGATCCCTTTATCAAGCATGTCTGAAGGGATCCAGCCAGGCCCCAAAATGTTGCAATTGTATTGCAATGATCACTTTAATACATTTTTGGATGCTATTCTAAAGATCCATGATGCTCTGGTGATCTATGTTTTGACAGATAAATTAACCTTTCACTTCCCTTATCCTGCACATCTCCACATGAACTCCTTCCTCTCCATCCTCTCACTGTATGTGACCTATACATTACGTATGACCTGTACAATAGGGATGAGCTTCGACACCTGAAGGGTCTGGTATGGATATTTGGGGGGAACCCCACGTCATTTTTTTTTAAATTGACGGTGGGGTTCCCCTTAATATCCATATCAGACCTGAAGGGCCTGTTAATGGAATTTGGGGGGACCCCCAGGCTTTTTTTTTTTATGAATGAATCATCTCTGAATTGCCAGAGCCGACAAATCATTAGAGCCGCAAAGCCGGTTTTAAATGCCTTTTTTCCTTTCAGAAATGACACTTTGTGCAGGGACAGTTCTATGTACGGGAAACATGCGCTTTTTCACATGCTGACACCCCCCCTAGGTACGAAATTTAAAGTAATATTACACTTTTATTGTTTCACTTTTAGAATTATTAAATTCACTGCTCCTGAAAAAACGTCCGTTTTTAAAACTTTTTTTTGCATTGATACATGTTTCCTGGGACAGGACCCGGGTCCCCAAACACTTTTTAGGACAATAACTTGCATATTAGCCTTTAAAATTAACACTTTCGATTTCAAATGTTCGAGTCCCATAGACTTTAACAGGGTTCTAAAGTTCACACGAACATTTGGTGTGTTCGCAAGTTCTGATGCGAACCGAACAGGGGGGTGTTCAGCTCATCCTTACTGTACAATAATGTATCTAGTGCACTATTACCAAGTTTAATGTTCTTACCCCCTCGATACTGCCATGTTTCTTCATGTGTAAAAAAAATTGTAGAACAAAAATGACTTCACCTTGGGGTGTCTACTTTCCAAAGAGGGCTGTGGGAGTTTTCATACTATTTTTGCATTTTTATTTGATATGTTTTATAACAAAAGTTTAGGGAAACTTTTTTTCAAAAAGTTTTGTAATTTTCCCTCAATTTAGTAAACAAATAAAAACCCAGTGGTTGTTAAATCCAACCAAAAGAAAGCTTTTTGTTCTGTCTATAAGAATTATATAAAATAGATTTGGGCACAGTGCTGCGTGACAGGGTAAATGTCAGTCAAACTATCACGGCACTGAAAATTAGACTGGTGGTGAAGGGGTATTGCGGGTCGGTACTCCAGTGGTTAAAGGAAAACAAAATGATTTTGTGTCAGCTTTATTTTATATTTTATATTTTTTACATTTTATTTTTTACTACAGTCTGACAGCCCACAATTGTGTTGTGACAGCTTTAAATTAGTGTATTATGAAGTCTTCCGTTACTAATTGTTTTGGCTTCTATTAGCTTTGTCCAGAAGCATCAACATATTTCTTTTAAGCTCTGTTTTCAACACTTTGGTAGGATATTTATTATTATTATTATCATAGCAGAAGCAAATGCAGGCGTTCACATAGGAAATTGGATTATTAATGGTCCGGAGGTTACCACCGACATTAAGTCTGGATTTTTTTGGCATTAGCAGCACAATAATTCTGACACTGATATCCAACATATGGTACATTGAAGGTCTATATCTTGGGAAGTAGGATTTATATACAATTCTTTAATTTGTGGTATTCTCAAATTTTAGTCAAATATAAGTTAAAGCAGAACTCTAGCTTTTAATACAACCACCTCAACAGGAGTAATAAAGCTGGAGTTCCAACATAGCATCACTCTTCTCAGCATTGACTCCACATCCACCTCCTTTACTCACCAGATATTCCCCCAGCACTCTGACCCCTCTATACCTCAGATATCCCCAAGCACTCTGACCCCTCTATACCTCAGATATCCCCAAGCACTCTGACCCCTCTACACCCCAGATATCCCCCCAGCACTTTGACCCCTCTACACCCCAGATATTCCCCCAGCACTCTGACCCCTCTACACCCCAGATATCCCCCCAGCACTTTGACCCCTCTACACCCCAGATATTCCCCCAGCACTCTGACCCCTCTATACCCCAGATATCCCCCCAGCACTCTGACACTGCTATACCCTAGATATCTCCCCAGCACTCTGGTCCCTCTACACCCCAGATATCCCCCAGCACTCTGACCCCTCTACACCCCAAATATCCCCCCAGCACTCTGACCCCTCTACAGTCACCCCAGATATCCCCCTAGCACTCTGACCCCTCTACACCCCAGATATCCCCCTAGCACTCTGATCCCTCTACACCCCAGATATCCCCCCAGCACTCTGACCCCTCTACACCCCAGATATTCCCCCAGCACTCTGGTCCCTCTACACCCCAGATATCCCCCAGCACTCTGACACTGCTATACCCTAGATATCTCCCCAGGACTCTGACCCCTCTACACCCCAGATATTCCCCCAGAGGGACCAGAGTGCTGGGGAGATATCTAGGGTATAGCAGTGTCAGAGTGCTGGGGGAATATCTGGGGTATAGAGGGGTCAGAGTGCTGGGGGAATATCTGGGGTATAGAGGGGTCAGAGTGCTAGGGGGATATCTGGGGTGTAGAGGGGTCATAGTGCTGGGGAGGCATCAATCTAGCAGATATATTATATGCACAGGACAGCTTTGTTACTTTACGTATTTAGTATTTTCCCACCGTTTCTTTGCTGTACAGAATGATTGTTCATGTAGTTATTGCGAAACTCCACCCAAAAGGGAAGCTCCGCTTGTCTGCCCCCTACCTACTTCATGTCTGTTTACCTTCACTGTCTCCATTGTAAGGGCCCCAGAGCATTACTTTGCCCAGGGGCCCATGATGCTATTAAGAGGGCCCTGAGCCAGAGATAGAGCTTAGAGCCCACCCAAGGAGGTCAGTGTGTGAAGGGAGTCGTGAGGTGCTGGTGTGCACCATAGTGTCCCAGTCAGGACAGGCCAAGGTCCGAGCCTGAGAGAGAGTCCACGAGGGACAGAGTATCTAGGAAGCTTTAAGGAAGGCGCAGAGCTCAGGTGCAGCGTCTGTGGTGTGGATAAACACTGGGGTGTGTTTCATGGTCAGGAGGACTAAAAAGGTAAGTTCAGGAAGAACCCTGAGGAGGTACTTGAAGCAGTAAAGCTGCCACAAGAGAGCCAGGAGGCTGAGGCCCGGATTCACAAACAGCGGCGCACATTTTTGCTGCCGTAGTGTATCTCCTTTACGCTAGGCCGACGCAGCGCAAAGAGGCAAGCACTGAATTCACAAAGCCAGTGCTGCCAAAACTGCGCTGGGTTTCCTAGGCGTAAGCCGGCGCAGGTGGAAGTGGGCGTGAGCCATGCAAATGAGGCGTGACCCCATGCAAATGATGGGCCGAGCGCCAGACAGATACATATAACGAACGGCGCATGCGCCGTCCTGTGGACACATCCCAGTGCGCATGCTCAGAATCACGTCGGAACTACTCCCTAAGATGTGTCGGATCACTGCCTACAGCGTGAACGTAACCTACGCCTAGTCATATTCACGTCCTACGTAAAATACGTCGGCTTGTGTTCCCTTTGCATGGATGCTGCTGAGTTACACCTCCTTTATGGGGCATAACTTTACGCCGGACGTATGACTTTACGCGCACTGCGTCGGACGGACGGACGTTCGTGAATCGGCGTATCTCCCTCATTTGCATATGTGAATAGAAAATCAATGGGAGCGCAAAATACGTCCAGCGTAAATATGCGCCCACTCTACGCCGGCGTAGGCAAGTTACGTCGGTCGGATGAAGCCTATTTTCAGGTGTATCTTAGTGTCTGAGTCCGGCGCATAGATACGACGGCGCATAATGGCACTTACGCGGCGTATCTGGAGATACGTCGGCGTAAGTGCTTTGTGAATCCGGGCCTTAATGTTTTGTTTGATTCATAGTGATGGTGAGAACCTCTTGCGTGAGAAGACTGCCTGTATGAATTTTGACTTTCTTTTAAATAAAAGTTGGCGGGCAAGCCCTAAAAACGATATCTGGCATGGAATAAACTCACTGGGCCAGATTCTCGTAGATCGGCGTTAAACTATGCAGCCGTAACGTATCTCGTTTACGTTACGCGGCCGCAAGTGCTTGATTCACAAAGCACTTGCCTGTAAAGTTGCGGCGGCGTAGTGTAAATTCAAATGATCCAGGTAGGGGGCGTGGATCATTTCAATTAGGCGCGTTCCCGCGCCGATCGTATTGCGCATGCGCCATCCCTAAAATTTCCTGACGTGCATTGTGCTAAATGACGTCGCAAGGACGTCATTGGTTTCGATGTTAACGTAAATGGCGTCCAGCGCCATTCACGGACGACTTACGCAAACGACGTACTTTTTTAAATTTCGATGCGGGAACGACGGCTATACTTAACATTGGTTGCCCCTCATATAGCAGGGGCAACTTTACGCGTCGCAAAAGCTACGGAAACGTTGTAAATTCACTGCGTTGACCGCGCGTACGTTCGGGAATCTCTCGTAAATAGCTAATTTGCATAGACGAGCTAAGAAACACAGACGTGTCACAGCTTATAAAAGCTAACGCTCCCAAACGCTGCTAGAAATTGCTAAACACAAAAAAGCTAAATATGGCAAGGTAACTGGCGTTTTTATTTTAAAGCCAGTGGGCATGGACACTTAGGCCCAGATTCTCAAAGGACTTACGACGGCGCAGCGCCATGTATGCCGTCGTAAGTCCTAATCTGCGCCGTCGTATCTATGCGACTGATTCTTAGAATCAGTTACGCATAGATATCCATTCGATCCGACAGGCGTAAGTCTCTTACACCGTCGGATTGTAACTGCAATTTTTTTTCCCCGCTAGGTGGCGCTTCCGTCGATTTCAGTGTCGAGTATGCAAATTAGCTAGATACGCGAATTCCCGAACGTACACGCGGCCAACGCAGTAAAGTTACGACGTTTACATTAGGCTTTTCCCGGCGTAAAGTTGCCCCTGCTATATGAGGCGCAGCCAATGTTAAGTATGGCCGTCGTTCCCGCGTCCAAAATTTTTAAAACTACGTCGTTTGCGTAAGTCATTCGTGAATGGTGCTGGACATAATTTACGTCCACGTCAAAACCAATGACGTCCTTGCGACGTCATTTAGAGCAATGCACGCTGGGATATTTTAGGGACGGCGCATGCGCAGTTCGTTCGGCGCGGGGACGCGCTTCATTTAAATAAAACACGCCCCCTACCCGCCGAATTTGAATTCCGCCGGGTCTTTTACGCTACGCCGCCGCAACTTTACAGGCAAGTGCTTTGTGAATAAAGCACTTGCCTGAAAAACTTGCGGCGGCGTAACGTAAATGACATACGTTACGCCGCCGCGGAGATACGCTCGAGGTAACAGAATCTGGCCCTTAATGTTGTAGAGCTGTCATCATAATGTCAGCTGTCCACAGGCTGAAGATGATAAGAGTTGTAGTTCAGTCACCGATAAGTGCTGAATCTTGATTTTATCTGGCTGAAAGGACAGCAAGTCCCTGACTTCAGAGAGGGTGATTTATAACCACATGGAAATTAAAGGGGTTAGGAAACAAACAGCCGTGGCATTCTGCGCACATCGGACATTTGCCAGACAGATAATGATGAATGGCTTACATACACAGTCTAGGCAGCTTCAACATACAGCCCAGTCTACAGTACGCTTTCTCTTGTTTTTTCTTCTTCTTTTTTTTTTTTTTTATTATTTGCAGCAGACTTGCCAAAAAAATAAGCATATGAAAGGCAACAGATACGTTCTAAATATATTTCATTCAGCTGTTGCAAATTAGCATTTTTAACTTTGTAGAGCCCATGTATTTTGTTTTTCTTTTTATAATTGACCTAGAACAAAGTCCGAAGCCAGAAAAGCAGTAGCGTCCCGGGAGAAACAAGTACAAACATGGAAGGGCAGAGATTGGAAACCTGGAGGACAATCTGCCACAGCAAAAGTACCAAGGCAAAATTAGCTCTAAAATGAGAAATTCCCACCACTCTCTGCCTCTGTGATTATGGTCCTCTGGGTGAACAGAGATGGTAAATCTACCTAGTGGGTACACGGTAGCAATTAAAACAGGGGTTCTAACCAGTGGCAGCTGGTGCTCAATTCTTTTTTGGGGGGGCGCAAACTGAAATAAAAAAACATCAATTGCAGCCACTGTGCCCATAAAACACAGCCACTGTGCCCATCAAGCACAGCCACTGTGCCCATCAATCGCAGCCACTGTGCCCATCAAACGCAGCCACTGTACCCATAAATTGCCACCACTGTGCCATCAAATGCAGCTACTGTACCCATCAGTTGCTGCCAGTGTGCTCCATCAATTACTGCCAGTGTGCCCATCAATTGCTGCCAGTGTGCCCCATCAACTACTGCAAGTGTGTCCCATCAATTGCCGCCAGTATGCCCCATCAATTGCTGCCACTGTGCCCCATCAACTACTGCAAGTGTGTCCCATCAATTGCCGCCAGTATGCCCCATCAATTGCTGCCACTGTGCCCCATCAATTGCTGCCACTGTGCCCCATCAATTACTGCCAGTATGCCCCATCAATTGCTGCCACTGTGCCCCATCAATTACTGCCAGTGTGCCCCATCAATTGCCACCAGTGTGCCCCATCAATTGCCGCCAGTGTGCCCCATCAATTGCTGCCACTGTGCCCCATCAATTGCCGCCAGTGTGCCCCATCATTTGCCGCCAGTGTGCCCCATCATTTGCCGCCAGTGTGCCCCATCAATTGCCACCAGTGTGCCCCATCAATTGCCGCTACTGTGCCCCATCAATTGCCGCCACTGTGCCCCATTAAATGCTTCCCCAGTGTGCATCCCCCCGCCCGGCACTTACCTGTCCTCCATGCTCCGAGTCCTCGATGTCTTCTCCCGTCCTCTTCCCATCTTCTGCTATGATTGGATGCCTGATAGGTGTCCAATCACAGCGCCTGTCGCTTCAGCCAATCAGGTGACAGGTAACCAGACCGGATCACCTGATTGGTTGAGAGACGGGTCAGTGTTAGGAAAGCGATTTAAATAGACCATAGCATACAACCAATTATAACGGGATATAATTGGTTTGTATGATATGGTGCAATATTGAGATGTGGTGTCTAATTGGGTGTTATGATAGAAGGATACCTATAGGAGATAAGAAAATGACATTGGCTATTTTCAGTGGCGGTTCGTCCATAGGGGGCGCCAGAGCGCCGCCCCCTCTGGCTCCCGCACTGCCACTGTAATACATAGATTCATATTTTCGCCGCTGCCGCCTACTATTCAGGTGGCCGGATGGTGAGCGCCGGCCACCTGAATAACGGCAGCTGGTTGGCTGTGTGGAAGTGCCTATCAGAGCGCTGGCTCTGATGGGCTTTCCGAGTACAGCCCTCAGGCTGTATTTGGCTTTCTGATGCTTATCCTCGGGACGTACCGGCGGTGTGTTCCTTGGATAAGACTGACAGGCGTCTCAGCCAATCAGGTTCACCGGTTCTGGTTACCCGTAACCTGATTGGCTGAAGCGTCATCGAGGGCGGGAGAAGACATTGAGGGACGTGGAAGGAGGATGGCTGACCCCCAGAAAGGTAAGTGCCGGGCGCGGGGGGGGCATTTTACAGGGCACAGCGGGGACAATTGCGACAATGGGCACAGTGGCGACAATTAAAGGGTACAGTGACATCAATGGGCACAGTAGCGACAATGGGTACAGTGGTGACAATTAAAGGGCACAGTGGCGACAATTGGCACAGTGGCATCAATGAGCACAGTGGCGATAATGGGCACAGTGGTGACAATTAAAGGGCACAGTGGCGACATTTGGCACAGTGACATCAATGGGCACAGTGGCGACAATGGCACAGTGGCGACAATTAAAGGGCACAGTGACATCAATAGGCACAGTGGCGACAATGGGTACAGTGGCGACAATTAAAGGGCACAGTGGCATCAATTGGCACAGTGGCGACAATTAAAGGGCACAGTGGTGACAATTGGTACAGTGGCGACAATTGATGGGCACAGTGGCTGCGTTTGATGGCATGGCACAGTGGTGACAATTGATGGCACAGTGGCTGTGTTTGATGGCATGGCACAGTGGCTGCGTTTGATAGCATGGGACAGTGGTGACAATTGATGGCACAGTGGCTGTGCTTGATGGCATGGCACAGTGGCTGCGTTTGATGGCATGGAACAGTGGTGACAATTGATGGCACAGTGGCTGTGCTTGATGGCATGGCACAGTGGCTGCGTTTGATGGCATGGGACAGTGGTGACAATTGATGGCACAGTGGCTGCGTTTAATGGCATGGCACAGTGACTGCATTTGATGGCATGGCACAGTGGTGACAATTAATGGCACAGTGACTGCGTTTGATGGCATGGCACAGTGGTGACAATTGATGGCACAGTGGCTGCATTTGATGGGCACAGTGAGGCTGCAATTTTTTTTTTTTCATTTGCGCCCCCCCCCAAATTTTGAGCACCACCTGCCACTGCCTATTTTTAACTTCAGGGTTTACACAGGCCATATCATACAACCAATTTTAATGGGATTTAACTAATTGCATGATATGGTGTAACATTGGAATGTGGTGTCTGTTGGGCTCAGTGTGTTATGTTCAAACTTACATACACATTATCTAAATTCTGGGTGACTCAATACACTATCCTTCGCCCAAAAAAAATATATCAGTTGGTCTTTTACCACTTTTTTTTGCAAATTATTTCTGCATTATGAGACGTCTGGCGCTCTAATTGTAGACATATCACAAACACCTGGCAAATTCAAAACTCCCATCTTATCAATCTATTATTATCAATCAACCATATACAGTACCGCCTGCAAAAAAAAATAACACTAATGTGCTAAGACACCTGTCCAACATTCTTATCACGGTTCATTAGGTAATGTCTTCGTGATCGGAAAAAAAATCACATCCCTTAATCACTTTAGATTTCTAGATGATTTAACCACTTGTTGACCAGCAGGTAAAGGATAATTTTATCCAAGCCAAAGAACAATTTCTGAAACTCCTAGTACTTTCTACCAATAAATCCATTCTCCATTTCTACAAACATGTTTAACCACTTCAGACCCGCGCTATAGCCGAATGACAGCTACAGCGCGGACCTGAAAATCCAACAGGACGTCAATTGACGTCCGCCCCTTTGCGCGTTCCCCGCGCGCGCTCCAGAGCGCGCAGCGGGGAAACTCTGTGTTGGCCGTGTCCCTTGGACACAGCCAATTACAGATCGCCGCGAACGGCCAATCAGAGTGGCCGTTTGCGATGCGATCTGTGCGGCCAATGAGAGATGATCTCATATGTAAACATATGAGATCATCTCTCACTGCCGTTTTACACAGAGACAACGTCCTGTCTCTGAAGAGGAGACCGATCTGTGTCTCTTGTACATAGGGACACAGATCGGTCACCCCCCCCAGTCACCCCCCTCCCCCCACAGTTAGAACACAATGCAGGGAATACATTTAACCCCTTCCTCACCCCCTAGTGTTAACCCCTTCAATGCCAGTCACATTTATACTGTAATTAGTGCATATTTATAGCACTGATCGCAGTATATATGTGAATGGCGCCAAAAATGTGTCAAAAGTGTCCGATGTGTCCGCCATAACGTTGCAGTCCCAATAAAAATCGCAGATCGCCGCCATTTCTAGTAAAAAAAATAAATAATAAAAAATAATATGGAAAGGGATTTCTCTGTAAAAACAGAAAAAAACACTGCGCTAACGTGAAAAATAAAATAAAAAAACAGTGAAAAATTGGATAAGTAAATATCTGTGAGAAGCTGCCAGTATTAATTACTAAAATACCATAGTAAGCAAAGAAACAAAAAACAAAATAATACGGCGCTAATAATTAAACCTATGAAAAATACATGTGAAATATATCTCAAAAGATTGAATGAACACTATGGAAATGATAGTGAAATATATAGCCAAAAAATTGTGACCAAAAAAAATTAAGATGGGTGAATTGACAATATGGTAATCAATGTAACAAATCCATCCAAATAAATAAATGAAGTGAAATAAAGATAGTCCATAGAAAAACAGTGCAATTGAGTCCAATTAAGGTGAACATCTGTAATTAATCAGGCAAGAATCCTCCACAGAAAGGGTCACCCAATGTGTGGGAAATGAAATCTCCTTACCAGAGAAAAAGACCGGGCTTTCAACGGTCTAATTCGGCATAAGGATGTTTAAAGTCTTCCTTGAAAAGACTATTCCGGACATTGCTATGAATCACCAGTGTGGATAACTCCAAAAGACAGGATCCCATTCAAATCCGCTCCAGTTTAACATTGGTGTTCATAAAAATAAAGAATGGTAGGAAACCACATAGTGCATTACTGTGTAAACATTAGAATTTTAATAGAAACAGATGTGCACTTACAGCAAAAGACTTGGTAAACTTGCATGTGGGATATGGTATGGAGGAGATGGCGTTTCCTCAATCCTCCGTTTGCTTCGTGTCTCCGTCCGTCACGTGTCTCTCCCTCTAGCGTGATGACGTCACTGTGGCTAAGCTCCTCCTACGCGTTTCGTCGCAATACGGACGTCTACGGGGATAGGCTGCCTGAGAGAACGTCATCACAAAGCTCAATATATATAGCCTCATCCGCCATGATGGAAGAGGGCAAAAGCAATAAGAGCTATGGGAAAGAGAAAACGGAGCGTGCACGTATTAATGTGCGACGCACAAACGAAGCTAATTGCGGAAGAAAATGTTAATATTAAGATGAATGCCATCTTGTGGACAAAAGGAAGTAAGACACATGAACGGATTAAACACAGCAAAGGATAATATAGGAAACACCATCACAGTTATCCATGACTTAAAGTCTCTTAATGAAAATATAACATATGAAGCCTGTATAATCCATATCACCTATGAACATGCATAAATACATATATAACTTAAATCATGTATATAATTACAAAGTTTAATAATAAAAATTCATCAGTAAATTTAAATTATATGTTTATATTGAAAACATTAAAAAGCCAAAAAAAATTAAAAATCATTAAAAATCATTATTAAAAATGATTTAATAAAAAAGATGGACATAAAAAATGTGGACAGGAACAAAAACTTTATTCTTCATGCATTATTTAAAAAACAATTAATGTCCCAGTCCACATTTAACCCATGAGGCCTATACGATCGCATATTAAAAATCCAGCGAGTCTCAAGCTGGGAGATTGTGCGCACTTTATTTGTACCCCTCCAATGTGGACATATATTTTCAATGGGTAAAAACAATGTACCTTCAATGCTTTGGGTGTGATGCTTCGCATAGTGTTTGGATAAATTATGTTTAGAAAATCCTCTACCTATGTTACCTACATGTTCGTTTAGTCTGATATTAACAGCTCGTTTGGTTCGACCGATGTATTGTTTTTTACAGGGACACTGTATTAAGTAAACCACATGATCACTTGTACAGGTGATAAATGTCTCAATATCATATACCTTAAGGGTCTGAGTGGATTGAAAAGTAGTAAGCTTGCGTCCCTGAAATGTATTAATTTTGCAAATATTACACTTTCGTCATGGATAAAAACCCTTCATTTCTTGAAAAAAATTTACCACCTTAGGAGGATCTATGATATTTGGGGCAACTTTTAAACGTAATGACGGTGCTCCTCTGAAAATTACTATGGGTTTCTCTGGAATGATCGATCCCAATATCTGATCATTCTTTAAAACACCCCAATGTTTTCTTAAGATCTTTTTTACAGAGAAGTGTTGGTCAGAGAACCCAGTAATTAAAGCAAAGCTGAAAAAATCTTTGTTGTTAGTAACAGTCTTTTTTGTGGTTAAAAGCTGATCTCTGTTTAAAGTACTGATAGCCAAAATGGTTTCATCAATACTGTCTTCTTTATAGCCTTTATCTAAGAATTTCTTCTTTAGAATTTGGGCCTGTTTTTGAAAATCATATAGAGAGGTACAATTGCGTCTAAATCTCTGAAATTGTCCTTTTGGGACAGCTTTAAGCCACTGTGAGTGATGGCAGCTCGTAGTGGGGATGTATGCATTGCGATCAGTTTCTTTAAAATGGGTCATGGTGGTTAATGTCTCATCTTTAGCCATGATAATAAGATCCAAAAAATTAATTTTAGATGCACTAATATCATATTTTAAAAAAATTCCTCGGTCATTAATATTTAGGCTAGATAAAAAACTATCGAGGGATAGGGTATCACCCTCCCAGATCACCAGAATGTCATCAATGTAACGTTTCCATAATTTGAGTTGACTTGGAGGGTTAACATCAATGACTTCTCTTTCCCAGAAAGACATGAACAAGTTTGCCACGCTAGGGGCAAACTTGGCGCCCATTGCCACTCCGCATTTCTGTAAATAGTAATCACCACCGAACCAAAAATAATTATGGCTGGTTGCAAACACTAAAAGGTTAGCAATGAAATCTCTTTGAATAACCGAAAGTGAGATATCTTGCTGTAAATAAAAACGGACCGCCTCTAGGCCATGATGGTGTGAGATGACCGTGTACAGCGAATTTACATCAGCAGTGGCCAATAGAAATCCATTCTTCCATTCACAATCTTTCAGCAAATTAATAACCTGGGTGGTATCACGTAAATAAGATGGAGTGGAGATAACCAATGGCTGTAAGAACTCATCTATATATTTGCCAATACGTGCCGTTATAGAATCCAACCCACTTATGATCGGACGACCCGGTGGGTTGGTGGTACTTTTATGCACCTTAGGCAGGTAATATATCACTGGTACTCTCGGTGCTGATGGAATTAAGTGAGCTCTTTCTTTTTTATTTAAAACACCCAATGAGAAACCTTCATTTATTAAGGCCTGAAGTTCTTTCTTGTATTTTACTGTTGGATTATTAGCTAAAAGGCTGTAAGTGGTGGTGTCAGACAAAAGCCTATGCATTTCAGCTATATAGTCACTTTTGTCCAAGACCACCACTCCACCACCCTTATCCGCTGGACGTACTACCAAATCGTTGCGTTTACAGATTTGTCTCAATTGACTTTGAAATTCAAATGTGTTTCTAGATCTGGGAATTTTCAGGTCCGCTATATCCTTTAAAACAAGCTCCTTAAAAGTCTGTAAGGAAGAGGATATAAAACCTGGTGGGTTATATAAAGAAGCATTTGCCAGTTTGGTGTGTCTGGTTGGAACCACAACATCACCATTCGGCCCCCCACCTGATGATGGTATAGAACCTAACGGTGCACTTGTATATGTGACCTGATTTGGGTCTCTAGCACCCATAGGGTTAAGGAGAAAGTGCCTCTTAATGTTCAGTTTTCTGATTAGTTTGTGGGCATCTATGAAGGTCTCAAATTTATCGAGAGTCCGTGGGGGAGCAAACTTTAAACCCTGACTGAGAAGGGCCTGCTCACCTTGTGAAAGTTGGGCCGAACTAAGGTTAAAGACTCCTGAGATATTTATCTCTTTCTTTTCTTTGGTCCTGACCCTCCTCCCCCCTCTGACACCCCTCTTTCTTCGTGAGACCTTTTTGGTCTGGTGTTGTCCATGGGAAAAAAACGAGGTGACTGGTTCCTTTCATGCACTTGGGGTGTATCATATTCACGTCTAAACCTTCTTGAATGGTCCAAATATTCTTCAGGGTGTCTGGAGGTACTAGATTCATCCACCACGTCATTACCCCCATAGTGCATAAGGGGGGCAAATCTGTTTTGGACTGAAACATGATTATTCCTAGGGGTATAACCATAATTCTGACCATTATGGTACATCCCTCGTGTATCACGATGATCACGACCAGAGTGAGTGTACCCTTGGTAACCTCTCCGTGGGGAATCATAAGCGCCCTCATGGCTCACATGACCCCTATTTTGTAGGCGCTATAACTTTTGCGCAAACCAGTCGCTTATTGCGATTTTTTTTTTTTTTTACCAAAAATATGTAGAAGAATACGTATCGGCCTAAACTGAGAAAAAAAATGTGTTTTTTTTTTTTTTTAATTGGGATATTTATTATAGCAACAAGTAAAAAATATTGTATTTTTTTCAAAATTGTCGCTCTTTTTTGTTTATAGCGCAAAAAATAAAAACTGCACAGGCGATCAAACACCACCAAAAGAAAGCTCTACTTGTGAGGAAAAAAGGACGTCAATTTTGTTTGGGAGCCACGTCGCACGACCGTGCAATTGTTAGTTGAAGCGACACAGTGCCGAAAGCTGAAATTTCACCTGGGCAGGAGGGGGGTATATGTGCCCAGTAAGCAAGTGGTTAAAAAGCTGTTTCAGAGAACAGGTGAATCTAAGTGCACTGATAATGCTGATTAGGACCTGTGTTAAGCTCAAAGGGCCAGATTCTCAGTGGAGATACGACGGCGTATCTCCAGATACGCCGTCGTATCTCTGAGTCCGGCCGGTCGTATCTATGCGCCTGATTCATAGAATCAGTTACGCATAGATATCTATTAGATCCGACAGTCGTAAGTCTCTTACGCCGTCAGATCGTAACTGCATTTTTCCGCTGACCGCTAGGGGCGTGTATGCTGATTTACGCGTTGAAATATGTAAATCAGCAAGATGCGCGAATTCACGAACCTACGCCCGGCTGACGCAGTACATTTACGCCGTTTATGTTAGGCTTTTCCCGGCGTATAGTTACCCCTGCTATATGGTGGCGTAAGTGTGGCGTACGAATGTTAAGTATGGCCGTCGTTCCCGCGTCGAATTTTGAATTTTTTAGGTTGTTTGCGTAATTCGTGCGTGAATGGGGCTGGACGTCATTTACGTTCACGTCGAAACCAATGACGTCCTTGCGGCGTACTTTGGAGCAATGCACACTGGGAAATTCCACAGGCGGCGCATGCAGCCACTGTGCCCATAAAATGCAGCCTCTGTGACCATCATATGCAGCCACTGTGCCCATAAAATGCAGCCTCTGTACCCATCATATGCAGCCACTGTGCCCATAAAATGCAGCCTCTGTACCCATCATATGCAGCCACTGTGCCCATAAAATTCAGCCTCTGTACCCATCATATGCAGCCTCTGTGTCCATCATATGCAGCTTCTGTGCTCATAATATGCAGTCACTGTGCCCATCATGTGCAGCCACTGTGCCTATAAAATGCAGCTTCTGTGCCCATCATATGCAGCCTCTGTGCCCATCATATGCAGCTTCTGTGCCCATCATATGCAGCCTCTGTGCCCATCATATGCAGGTTCTGTGCCCATAATATGCAGCCACTGTGACCCTCCCACCCGCTCGACGTCTGACCGGGTCAGGCGACGGCTCCTGCATCCTCCATGGTTCCCATGCATCTCTTCTTCCATTACACTAGGCGTCCAATAGGGATGCCAGTGCCCTAAGCCAATCAGGTGATGGGTATTAGACTCGCACTTCCTGATTGGCGGAGAGGCGGTTTAGTGTTAGAAAAGCAAATATTAATTTGCTTTCCTAACACATTTGGGTCGACTCCGAGCGCAATGCTCTGCACTCCGAGTCCACCTTTCTTGAAGCCTATTAGAGCCTATGGCGTCCAGAGAAGGCCAAAAGGTTAATAAGGGGACTGGAGGACCTCATATACGAGGAATGACTATGACCATTAAACGTATTCTCCCTGGAGAAGAGATGCTTGAGCAGAGATACAAATATCTCAATGGTGGTTCTAGTATAGAGAATTAACTATTTAGTCTGAGGGAGTGTAAGAGGACATGGAGACACTCAATGAATTTTGAGACTAGGTTAGTGATGTGGCTGGGGGCCAGGTTGTGGATGGCTTTGTAAGTTATTGTTAGTATCTTGAATTTAATTTGTTGGTGGGATTGGCAGAGGGGTATAGCAGACGCTGAGTGGTATGTAAGGTGGATGAGCCTGGCAGCAGCGTTCATGATGGACTGAATTAGGGATAGCCTATTTAGAGGTAAGCCAATGAGAAGGGAGTTCAAGTTGCAGTAGTCGAGGCGAGAGATGACCAGGGAAGGGATTAGAAGCTTTGTGGTGACATTGGTCAGGAAGGGGAGAATCTTGCGGAGGTTAAGGAAGTAAGGTTTGATGCCATGCCACAGTCACTAATATTCTGCCATAAATATAAGTTTATATTCTATTGTCCAATTATTCACCATTAGGCCCCAACAGCAGCCGGCAGAATTAAGAAACAGAATTCATAAGGACAAAAAACAAAGGAAAATTGCCATTGGCTATCACATGATTGGGTTCAGAGACCCCCCCTGAGATAGCGCCTGGTCTTCTCAGTACATACAATAATACACGACACAAATGAATTATAAAAAAACTTTGTCAGGGCAACTGATCGCCAGTCATAAAAACGCCAATTTGTAACGGGCGCAGCAGCTCATGAACCTTAGAAGAACAGACAGATGGAGAAGAGAGGAGCGGTTGCCAAATGCTTTCATTCATAAAGTAATGTACTGTTAAACAGCTCTCCAACGAGTTTGCGGAACACAAGAGATTCATTCTTTGGAAACGGTGAGCTTTTTAGATAAAGAGCTCTGCGTTGTTGACAGACGTACGGGATTCTGTAGTTATCGCAAAGCAAAAAAAGGCAGAATTGCCTTGGGTCAAAATCCATTCCATTAATGAGGACATTTACCTTTTCCATATTTCTTATCTGCAGCTGTGCACACTTTATTTTATTGTACAATGCCATTACCTTTATTACTCTCTTTTCATGATTTTTTCACTTTGACCCTCCTTCTGGTACCATTTTCTTTTTTTCATCCTGCTTATCAGCTTGCCCTTCTCTGCTCCCCCCCCCCCCCGCCCCATGTCCCCCTATTACCTTGCTTTCCCCAGACACATCAGGGTTGATTTACTAAAGGCAAATAGGCTGCTCACTTTGCAAGGAAATGTTTTACTTTGCAAAGGAATTTTGCCTTAGCTTAGTGAATGTACAAAAATAAGAGGATTTGGGACTTTAAAAGTAGGTGAGTATTAGTGACTAAGGGCCAGATTCACGTGGGGCAGCGGCGGCGTAACGTATCGTAGATACGTTACACCGCCGCAATTTTTCATCGCAAGTGCCTGATTCACCAAGCACTTGCGATGAAAACTACTCCGGCGCAAGGCGGGCCAATTTAAATGGGCGTGTGCCATTTAAATTAGGCGCGCTCCCGCGCTGGACCTACTGCGCATGCTCCGTTTCTTAACTCCCGCCGTGCTTTGCGCGCCGTGACGTCATTTTTTTGAAGGGCGACGCGCGTAGCATAATTCCGTATTCCCGGACGGCTTACGCAAACGACGTTATTTTTTAAATTTCGATGCGGGAACGACGGCCATACTTTACACAGCAATACCATTGCTGTGTAAAGTTAAGGCACCAAAAAAAAACGACTAACTTTGCGACGGGAAACTAGACTAGCGGCGACGTAGCGAACGCGAAAAACCATCGGGGATCGCCGTAACTCCTAATTTGCATACCCGATGCTAGTTTACGACGCGAACTCCCCCCATCGGCGGCCGCGGTATTGCATCTTAAGATCCGACAGTGTAAAACAATTACACCTGTCGGATCTTATAGCTATCTATGCGTAACTGATTCTATGAATCAGTCGCATAGATAGAAACAGAGATACGACGGCGTATCTCATTTGTAAATCTGGCCCTAAAAGACGAAAAAATTTATAAAACACATTTTATTTATTTTAACCACTTAAGGACCGGAAGGATTTGCTCCCTTAACCACTTGCCGACCAGCGCAAGCATTTTTACGTTGGTAGAATTGCACAGACAAGGCAAATGGGCGCACAGGTACGTCCACAGGTACGTCCCCCTGATCTACCTTGTGACATGACACTGATCGTCTGCTCCCTCTCATTGGGATCAGTGTCATGTCACAGTAAGCCCAGCCCCCACACAGTTAGAATCACTCCCTAGGACACACTTAAAGGGGTTGTAAAGGTACAATTTTTTTTCCAAAATACAGTGGGGATCGAAAGTTTGGGCACCCCAGGTAAAAATTTGTATTAATGTGCATAACGACGCCTAAAGAAAGATGGAAAAATCTCCAAAAGGCATCAAATTACAGATTAGACATTCTTATAACATGTCAAAAAAAGTTAGATTTTATTTCCATCATTTACACTTTCAAAATTACAGAAAACAAAAAAATTGTGTCTGCAAAAGTTTGGGCACCCTGCAGAGTTAATATCTTGTACTGCCCCCTTTGCAAAGCTGAGACCTGCCAGTGTCATGGATTGTTCTCAATCATCGTCTGGGAAGACCAGGTGATGTCAATCTCAAAGGTTTTAAATGCCCAGACTCATCTGACCTTGCCCCAACAATCAGCACCAATCACTTCTTGTTTGTGTTCTCTTCAAGTTCCATGAAAAAGATATGCTCCATGAAAGTAAAGCCATATTGCTGTATACAAGAAGCTTCCAGCGCATTATTTCAATACTCTGCACAACAGGTTATGGGCCCAGGCATTGGAGAGGATACTACAAGCAGAGTACATTGCAGCAGCACATGCATGTCAAGAAGCTATATACTTTGCACAACAGCTAATAGGTGTCCCTCTTTCCCATCTCAAAAAGTTGGGAGGTATGCCTATTGGAAAGCCCAATTTATTAAAAAAACTATTAGATAAGCACCTGAACGACCACAACATACAGGGATATGCAATGTAATTCTAACATATAATCACACACATAGGTTGGACTTGTGTCTTTTTCAACCTCACCTACTATGTAACTAAAATGCAGAAGTGAGCCTGATTTTGCACTCTCCAGCTTTAGTAAATAAACCCCACTGTGCACTTAAAAGTGGGGTACGCCTGTAGTGTGTATGGTATTGTAATCACAGGATGTATGTTCTGTCTATGTTCAGTGCTCTTGCTTGTGTTCTCTTCAAGTTCCATGATAAAGATATCATCCATGAAAGTAAAGCCGTATTGCTGTATACAAGAAGCTCCCAGCGCATTATTTCAATACTCTGCACAACAGGTTATGGGCCCAGGCATTGGAGAGGATACTACAAGCAGAGTAAATTGCAGCAGCACATGCATTTCAAGAAGCTATATACTTTGCACAACAGCTAATAGGTGTCCTTTCCCATCTCAAAAAGTTGGGAGGTATGCCTATTGGAAAGCCCAATTTATTCAAAAAACTATTAGATAAGCACCTGAACGACCACAACATACAGGGATATGCAATGTAATTCTAACATATAATCACACACATAGGTTGGACTTGTGTCTTTTTCAACCTCACCTACTATGTAACTACAATGCAGAAGTGAGCCTGATTTTGCACTCTCCAGCTTTAGTAAATAAACCCCACTGTGTACTTAAAAGTGGGGTACGCCTGTAGTGTGTATGGTATTGTAATCACAGGATGTTTGTTCTGTCTATGTTCAGTGCTCTTGCTTGTGTTCTCTTCAAGTTCCATGATAAAGATATCATCCATGAAAGTAAAGCCGTATTGCTGAATACAAGAAGCTCCCAGCGCATTATTTCAATACTCTGCACAACAGGTTATGGGCCCAGGCATTGGAGAGGATACTACAAGCAGAGTAAATTGCAGCAGCACATGCATTTCAAGAAGCTATATACTTTGCACAACAGCTAATAGGTGTCCTTTCCCATCTCAAAAAGTTGGGAGGTATGCTTATTGGAAAGCCCAATTTATTCAAAAAACTATTAGATAAGCACCTGAACGACCACAACATACAGGGATATGCAATGTAATTCTAACATATAATCACACACATAGGTTGGACTTGTGTCTTTTTCAACCTCACCTACTATGTAACTACAATGCAGAAGTGAGCCTGATTTTGCACTCTCCAGCTTTAGTAAATAAACCCCACTGTGTACTTAAAAGTGGGGTACGCCTGTAGTGTGTATGGTATTGTAATCACAGGATGTATGTTCTGTCTATGTTCAGTGCTCTTGCTTGTGTTCTCTTCAAGTTCCATGATAAAGATATCATCCATGAAAGTAAAGCCGTATTGCTGTATACAAGAAGCTCCCAGCGCATTATTTCAATACTCTGCACAACAGGTTATGGGCCCAGGCATTGGAGAGGATACTACAAGCAGAGCAAATTGCAGCAGCACATGCATTTGAAGAAGCTATATACTTTGCACAACAATAGCATAACTAATAGGTGTCCCTCTTTCCCATCTCAAAAAGTTAGGAGGTATGCCTATTGGAAAGCCCAATTTATTCAAAAAACTATTAGATAAGCACCTGAACGACCACAACATACAGGGATATACAATGTAATTCTAACATATAATCACACACATAGGTTGGACTTGTGTCTTTTTTCAACCTCACCTAACTACAGTATTTAGGATAATATATGATGGAATGTGAACCTCATCCTCTAGAAACATCATATAAAGGACATCTATATTGAAAAGCACCCAAGAGAATTTGTTTCTGATATAAACTACAACCATTTTAATATCAAATTTACATCTACTCGCAGTACACAATCCATCAATTTCCTAGCCCTGACCATTTTTTATAGAGGAGGACTAAGACCTATTGTAAATCAGTAGATACAAACAATTTTATTTTATCAGACAGTTGCCATATGAAGAAATTGCTTTATAATGTTCCCCCAAAAGTCAATTTAGACGCCTGAGAAGAAAGCGCAGCCGATTGGAGGACTATAAAAAGGAAGCCAAGTGTTTGACAGAACAATAAGAAGAGGATATTCAGACAATCTATTAAAGGCAATGCCACTGAAATACTACATTTAGATAGGCCAGACCATTTAAAACCAAAAAGGTCAACAGCAGATATTAAAGATTTGTCTATCTTTATGAACTTTAGCGCTCAGGCTCAT